>NC_052054.1:10951584-11026584 GCF_903992535.2 Arvicola amphibius
AGCTTGCTTGAAGATCAGAGTGCAGAGCTAAGCCACTGGAGGCCAGTCAGTGGTGGCTCACACCTTTAATTTCAGGACCTGAGGGATAGATGGATCTCTGTTGGTTCAAGGCCACCCTGAGCTACATGAAATTGATCCAGTTTAAAAGAGAAACTGGGCTCACACAAAGGTGATCCCAGCACTTGGGATCACAACCTTTTAACCCCAGCATGAGGGAGGCGGAGACAGCAGCAGTGATATGGCTGGGTGGAGAGAGGACTTGACTATCAGGCAGGAGGAGCAGCGCAGTGTGAGGCAACAGAATGAGGAGGCAGTCTGAGGACAGGGTCACCCCTTCAGTCTGAGCATTGGTAGAGGTAAGAACTCTCAGTGGCTAGTTGCTCTGCTTCTCTCATCCTTCGCCTTTTAGCCCCTGATAGTTGACTCTGAGTTTTTATTATTAAGACCAATTAGAAATCATGCTACAATTTCACATACAAATAACCACATAGAAACATGTAAAATATTTATACATATAAGAAATAAATTATATATATATATATATGTATGCATGCATGTATGAAAACACAATCAAATACTCATTTGTTTATCTAAACAAGGTATTTTCAGATCAAATTGAGGAAACCAGTTTGTATTTGATCTTCACCTGCTCTTTCTGCAAGTCTCCCTTTCATGATGCACATGTATGTTTCTTCCCCATATAATATTCCTTTTGTTTAGAAAAGTTCTTTTAAACTTTCTTGAAAAATACGTGCTGACAAAATTTTCCCCCAGTCTGAAGATGGGCACTAAAAAGAAATCCCAACTAGCTCAGAACTGAGTATAATAAAGGGTTATTTATTTAGGGGTAGACTCACAAAACGCAGTCCTCTGCAAGAATGGGGAACAGGAACTGAATCCAGTAGCCAGACTGGGGGGGGGAGAGAGAGAGAAAAAGAGAGGGAGGGAGGGAGAGAGAGAAGGAGAGAAGGAGAGAGAGAAAGAATAAAGCTTTATGGGGGGCATTTATAGTATATGAGACCACACCCAAGTGGGTTGGTATCTTAAAGGCTATTGGCTGAAACACCTCCCCCTTTTGTCTAAATAAGAGAGTTCTAAGCCTATTACAAAATTATATACAGTAAGAATAAATATTAAGTATGTAAATTAGAATTATAACCAGCATAAACAATATTAAGCAAGAAACATATGCTAAATGTTTCAATAATTATTCTATCCTAGAGAGTCTAAGTCTTGTATTAGAAATAGCATGGCCAAGTCATATTACTACTATCTAGTCTTCAACCCCATTGAAGACCTGAGAAAGGAAACAATATTACTTGAGTAAATAGGAAATGCAATCAAACAACTTCCAAAATGTGCAAAAAAATGACAGAGACAACTGGTTACCAGGCAATCACCCAAAGTCTCATTTGCAGGATTGGAGCAACCAACTTTGGCTAAGGCCTAGAGTAACTGACAGACCATTTTCAGAGGCAAAAAAATTTTCAAAACCATCTTACCCTGTCTTGGCAAGATTTGACAGTCTTTTTTTTTCTTGTTTCCTACTTGTCCTGTCTGGATACCATGCATTTTTATCAGTGGTTGAGGCATGGGCAATTCCTTGCCCAAAGGCCAGTTTTGCTAAGAAGGAAACAAGCTCGAAGTGGAGTGTCATTGGTGCTCAACATTCTCTTGGGAATAGATCAGTGCTGCCAGGAGCAATCGTGTCTCTCATCAACAGAACCCCAAGTTATTTAAATGTCATATTCTATAGCTCTTTGAAGTGGTTAAAGATTACCTATCTCTACAGAATACAATCTCTATGTATCTAAAGAATCTTATTAGTCTAACCATAAGTATGACAAACATGGATGACTATTGACCTATAATTCTTAATACCTATATAGCTTAAAGACTAACACTTTATATTAGAATATTAAACAATCTTTAAACAACTGTGCAACAAATAAGAATGACTTAAAGATGTAAACAATATATAATTATCTTGATAAGAGGTAGAAATGTATATTGCAATATGATAAATAATCCTAAAAATTGTGTCAATATACAAAATTTCTTAAGCGGAGGTAGAAGCATGCATGTATACAATATGACAAAATAACTTTGCCTAGGTGTACAAATATTGTAGACAAAAATAGGAACATATTCAATATAATTTAAGTTTTTATAAATATACAAGAATCTATACCAGTGTAAATTGCCTCTAAATAATAGCTCACAAGTATTCACTCCATTACTCACTATAATTTGAAATGGTGAACGGACACTTAAAAGAAATCCCACACTAGCTCAGAATTGAGAAATAGATAGTTATTTATTTAGGGGTGAACTCACAAATCAGAATCCTCCACTTGACAGGTTGAATCATGTGATCCAAAAGAGTAGCCAGCAGAAAAGGAGCAAGGGGAAGTGGTTAGGAGGTTTTTCTTTTCATGCGTTGCTTTCATTGGTTAATGAATAAAGAAACTGCTTTGGGCCTGATAGGGCAGAAGTTAGGTAGGTGGAGAAGACAGAGCTGACTGCTGGGAAGAAGGGCAGAGTGAGAGACGCCATGGATCTTCTGCCCGAGATGGACGTTGGTTCGAATCTTGCTGGTAAGCCACAGTCACGTGACGAAAAACAGATTAATAGAAATGGGTTAAATTAAGATGTAAAAATTAGCCAATAAGAAACTAGAGCTAATGGGCCAAGCAGTGTTTTAATGAATATAGTTTCTATGTGGTTATTTTGGGGGCTAAGCTAGCTGGGCAGCAGGAATAAACAACAGGCCCCGCTCCTTGTAACAGGGAAGAAGAGAAAAAGGGATGGAAGCAAGTTCAGTTTCTGTGTATATAGTATAAGAGGCCATGCTCCAGTAGGTGAGTAATTACAAACTGTAATACTTCCTACAGTAATTAGTGTTAGTGTGAGTAAGCTCACACTAATCTATTATCCCATCTATTTCCCTTTTTTCTTTATTCTTTCTCAAAGAGATCCCTGAGCCTACATAAGTTCCACTCTAACCCTGAACCCTATACCAGTTATAATCAACTCCTAATTGATGTTCCTGATCCTGAAGACAAACTTTGTTGGGAGAGGGGACGTTGTCTTCTAGAATTACTTCTAGCTGTAATGGGGCAATGTTCATTCTATGGGATCCTGTAAAAGTAAAATGGTGGCTAAGTTCCAAGCTTACTGCCTGGTATAATTGCAAATAGTCTCTGTGTATTCAATAGGCTTTTTCTGAGGTTTCTATTTGAAGTTCTGGCCAGAACATTGGAAGAAGGTGCACCATTTCAGCTAGCCAAGTTGGAATCATCTTGAGAAGCTGGTACCCAAAACTAGTCTTAAAGTAGTACTACCAACATCATGACATCATGTCACCCAGGTGCAGTCATTGTTGTGGGACCCATCTTCTTCCTGGAAACTTCAAATATTACTGCAGGAAAAATTATTGTTCATTGTAGAAAACATAAACATTATTTATATAGACATACATTCAATGAACATTACTTATATAGACATATATATATTCAATGAAAAGTATGATAGAGACAAAAATAGGTATAGAGAAAAGTAAAATTTTTCCTAAATTCTTTCTGTTTTCTGTCCCATACCAGATGGTTTCTGACATGAGACGGAAACTCTGAATTTTTCTTTAAACAACAGGCTTAGATTTAGAGAAAGATAGCCATTGGCCAATTCCAAAGGCAGCTTTGATTTTTAAATGAGTTGTGATTATTATTCTACTGTGCAGCATTATATATACATATATACATATACATTAAGTATACATACACATATGTATGTAAGTATTATGTAAGTATACATACATTCAGAGATTTTTATCCTGCATATGGCCTGTCCTCATAAGTGATAATTCTCTTTGTTTGGTGATCCTTTCTGAATAGTTATCTTACCCTTTTTAGGTATCCAAATGTCCAGCGTCTCTTGACTTTTTGAAGGTGAGTATTTTCCTGCAAAGACAAAAGTAGAACCCTACCCCAACCCCTATGAGTTTTCCTTACCACCTGTATGTTTGTCACCTCTGTGGATGATCTTTCATTTTTCTTTTTAAAGTGGTTTCTCCTTTTCAAATCAAATCTTTATTAATTTTGATGGTTTCCATTGCTTTTCTTCTTTTGTGGAAACAAGAGCAAAACCCCTTCCCCAACGCAGCACATCTCCTTGTTTCCATTGTGAGGTCAACACATCCTTGAGATATACTGGCTGATTTAATTTAAAAGTTTTTTTTTTCTATTATCCAATGTCTCCCTGCTGCCATTGTTCTTTTCTCATTAGCATTAAGAAAATTCAAGTTTAATATCACATTTTATGCAATCAATTTCTGGGGGGTATTTTCCATCCATTTCTGTTTTTTAAACATATCCTCTATAGTTTGATTTGATCTTTCTATAACTGCATGACCTGTAGGATTGTTTGGTATACCTGTAATATGTTAGATCATTATTTGTGCAGGTATACCCATGATGGCCATAACTTCTAATAAATGTGTGATTACTGAATCAGCCTTTTCTGAGTTTAAGGCAGTTGTCCATTGAAAACCTGAATAAGTGTCAATGGTGTGGTGTACATATTTTAAGTTTCCCAAATCTGCAAAATGGAACACATCCATCTGCCAGAGTTTGTTCCTTTGAGAACCCTTTTTGTTATTCCATGAAGGTAGCAATGTTTGGTTATAGAAAGAGCAAGTAGGACATCTCTTTATAACCTCCTTAGCTTGATGCCTTATAATAGGAAACTATTTCTTTAAACTTTTGTTATTGACATAATGTGTTTTATGAAATTCTGAGGCCTTCAGCACATTTCCAATCAACAATCAATCAATTTCTGCTTTACCTTGTGCTAGAGGACCTGGCAGACCCATATGGGATCTGATGTGTGTTAGGTATATGGGACAAATCCTATTTCTGATCATATCTTGAACCTGAATGAATAATGAAATCAATTATGTATCATATGGTATAAATTCAGTGGTTTTAATATACAAGACAACTCTTTCTGCATATTGTGAATCAGTAACTATATTGAGAGGTTCTTTAAAATCCCTTAGTACTATAAGAATAGCATATAACTCTGCTTTTTGGACAGAATTATAAGGGCTTTTCCCCCACCTTACTCAAATCTTCTAATTTGTAATCTACATCTTCTGATTTATTTGCATCAGTATAGATTGTACAGGCTCCATTTATTGGTGTGTCACATACAATGTGGGGAAGTATCCAAGTAGTTCTCTTTATAAGGTTAATTCTATCACTTTTGGGATAATTGCTATTAGTCTCTCCTTAAAAATTAGCACAAGTTCTTTGCCCAGGTTTATTGTCTTCCCATAATTTTTTAATTTTATCATTAGTAAAAGGCAGTATAATCTCTGCTGGGTCCTTTTATGATTAATTCAGAGACTTTTCACATAAGTTTACAATTTTTTACTTGGTTTTTGTGGTAAAAAGATCCATTGTAAAATAATATCTTCCGCCTGCATTAAAATTCCTGTAGGGGAAATTCTGGAAGGCAACATGACTAAAATGAAATTAAGATTTGGATTTACCTGATCCACATGTGTCTCCTGTAATTTCTCTTCAACAACTGTTAATTCTTTCTCAGATTCAGCTGTTAATTCTCTGGGATTGCTAAAGTTTTTGTCACCACCGATGGTTTTGTTTAAATGAATGATTAGATCAGTTATTATCCCAACAGCTGGTCATAGACTGGAAATGTCTCCTAACAATCTTTGAAAGTCATTAAGAGTCTTCAATGAGTCTCTCCTAATCTGTGCCTTTTGTGTTTTAATTTTTTGTAAACATATTTTATAACCTAGGTAATTGATATAATTTTCTCTTTTTATCTTTTCAGGAACAATTTGTAAACCCCATTTGGACAAAACTTTCTTTACTTCTTCAAACATTCTTTCTAAAGTATCTATGTTTAAATCAGATAACAAAATGTCATCCATGTAATGTCAAATTATAGAATTAGGGGATTGTTTACATATTATTTCCAGTGGTTGACTTACAAAGTATTGGCACAGGGTGGGGCTATTGAGCACTCCCTGTAGGAGGATGGTCCATTGATATCTCCTAGTAGGCTGAGAATTATTGTAAGTAGGCACTGTGAAAGTAAATTCTTCTCTGTTCTTTTCATGTAAGAGAATAGTGAATAATATTTAAATCAAAAACTTTAAGAGGCCATCCTTTAGGCAATAGGGAAGTCAAAGGAATTTCAGATTGTGGAGGGCCCATATGTTGAATAACCATGTTGACAGTTCTTAGATTTGTCACCATTTTCCTTTTTCCAGATTTTTAAAAAACAACATATACAAGAAAATTATAAGGTCTAGTTCATTCTTCAATATGGTGAGCATCTAGTTGTTCCTGTACTAGCTGACCTAAAGCCTGCAGTTTGTCTTCTGTTAAAGGCCATTGTTTAACCCATGTTGATTTTTTAGTTAGCCATTTTAAAGGTAGGGATGTTGGTACCTCTGAAGTTTGCTAGTTGCTTTGTGTTCTTGTGCAGCCTGAATGGCTGGTGACCCTCGTGTATAGTACCTTATAATACCCTTCCCCAAATCATAAGTTTCTGGAACTGCAGAAATGTTAATTTGGGCATTTCATTGCTGCAGCAGTTCACAACCCCATATATTCACTGGGATATTAGCCACACATGGCCTCAGCCTTTCTTTCTGCACCTCTGGCCCTATGCATTCAACCCATCTCATGTCTTGTTTCATTTAAGATAGGGTTCCAATTCCTAGGAATTGACTATCTGCCTCTTGAAGAGGCCAATTAGCATGCCAAGATTCTGGAGTAATGATAGTCACAGCCACACCCGTGTCCAGTAATCCCTGTTACTATGTTCTTTATAAACACTATTAACTTTGGTCTTTGATCATTTATAGAAGTTTGCCAAAATATATACTTCCTATTTTCTATTGGAATTTTTGATACATCGTCCATGTTTATTCCATCATCCAGAACAGTATGGAATTTTTACTGCTGGCAATGGAGTTTTTAATTTTCCTGGTGAGACATAGCCTTCACAGTGACTGGGAATGAATGGACCATGTTTGACTTGGGGGTCTGCAAGAAGCCCTCCCCAAGGAGTTTCCCAATGGTATCAGGTTGCCTTGTCTGTCTTTTGTTGATCTACATTCATTGGCCCAATGTTGGCTTTGCCATATCTACATAAACCCAAAGGCTGAGACCTTCTATTTTTGCCATTCCCAGAGGAGACATTATTTCTAGAAATAATGTCTTATCTACAGTCCCTTCTCAGATGTTTTATTCTACCACAATTAAAACATTTGGCATTTTGATGTCGCCTCATACATTTGGAGACTGCTTCTTCTACACAAGCCTCAGTATTATGGTCAGATGTCTCAATGTTCATCGTATGCAGGATACATCCATCCATTGCTGCTGATCTAACCTTTAAAGGCCCAAATACTTTTTGCATGCTAAGTTGGCATTTTCAAAAGCCAGAGATTCAATAAGTACTCCTCTAGCTTCTGAGTTTGTTACTCCTATTTGTACAGCCTTAGTTAATCTTTGTAAAAAGTCACTAAAGGGTTTTCTCTGGCCTTGTTTAACTCTGGTATATGATTCAATATGTTTTCTTGGTTCTTGAATCCTGTTCCAAGCATTTAAGGCTGCTGTGTGGCCTAGGGACAAGATTTGTTCATCATAAAGAGCTTGAGCCTGTAGGTCAGCATAAGTGCCCTCTCCAAGAATTTGATCTATATAGTCTCAACTCCTTTTGCTTTTCCCTGTTGTTCTAAAATTTTTGCCTCTTCTCACCAATAACTTTTCCACAGTAGTCATGGCCTATCTTCAAGGACAGTTAAAATTTATTGAAGCCAATCATGTGGGGTAGTCTTATTGCTGGAAGCCCATATCTTTACCCTAACAAGTGGTGAGTGCAAGCCATAAGATACTATAGCTTGCTTAATTTTTTTTTACATTATTCATTCTTATAGGTATACATCTACATTCTTTGGATCCTTTTGGGCATTTAGAGCTTGATGCTTTTTCAGAGTTGATTATAGGGTAGGAGGTGAAAACCCTGGGTAAGTCATCTCTAACAGGTACTGGTGATGTTAAATCCTGTCCTTGTACCTTCTTTTCCTGCTCATCAGCTTCAATAATTTCCCCAACCATTTCAAATCTTTTTACTACTGTCTTTTGTAGAGCCTGAATCTCCTGACTTGTATATATTTCTAGTTATTTCATTGAGTCACCCAGCCTCTGGTCCATTCTGTACATGTGGTTCCAAGGCATGAAGTTTTTCCTTCAAAGATAACATCTCATCCTTGGACATTATTTGGATAGTGTGCAGATTGCCTCCCTGGAGAGATACCCTATCTGCTAACCTACCATAACTTTTTAACAGATTTTGATTGTCAGTATGAATTCTTTCAAATAACTTCTCAGTACCCTTTAACATGGATTGAATTGAATTTTGTCTGTCAAATTAATGTTATCATTTTCAATCATATTATTTTTTTCAGCTAACTTTTGATTTTCGATGGTTTTAATCCTGTCAGCTAGTTGTTCATTATTAGTATGTTAAGATTGTATTCTTTCTAAAAGTGCCTAATTCTTGGTTTTGTTATCAAACCACTTTCTTAAGGATATAATATGAAAAAGAAAACTAAGTCCCAATATCCAATAAATGGATGTATCAGAAAAACCATATAAGCCTTGCAGGATACCATCCATAATATAAGCAAAAAGGTTCTTAAATACCTGGAAGGCAATATTGTCTGCCATTATATAACTTTCAAGCATATTGATTTTATTTATTAATCAGTTACCTCTGTTATGAGATTTTGGTAAATTGTTGTAGGTTTAATAATCTTTACTGATCAGCAGATCTCATGGTTGTAGCCACGAGATGGTGAGACATGATTGGCAGTGGCACAAACAGTTCTGCACTGCTTTGGTTCTGCACGTTGGTGCCTGGTTAAATATTGAAAAATATACTTATTCTTTGCTTAAGAGCAATGAAATCAATTCCAAAAATGGATAGAGTTTTTTTTTGGATGAAGGAGCCCAGAGCTTGTGAGTAGGGAACACAAACCACAAGCTGCACAAGTTGTTGTGTGGCAGGGAAAGCTTTGGAGGGGGGAAGCTTAGCTCTCCTCTGGCAGGGTTTTGGTTTTTTTTTTTTTTTTTTTTTAAAACATTTAGTAGGTGAAATAAAGCCAGGTGGGCAGGATGGAAGACCTACTGGGCTGCTGACCTTTGGGCCTTTTAGGACAGTGTGGGTTCCAGATGAAGAAAAACACTAAAAAGAAATCCCATACTAGCTCAGAATTGAGTATAATAAAGGGTCATTTGTTTAGGGGTAGACTCACAGATCACAGTCCTCTGCATGAATGGGGAACAGCAACCAAATCCAACAGCCAGAAGAGAGAGAGAGTGCAAGCTTTATGGCTGCATTTATGGTATATGAGACCACACCCAAGTGGGCTGGTATTTTAAAGGCTATTGGCTGAAGAAGTTCCCACAACACCAGTCATGAGAAAATCGGTTTTTCTTCATCTTTGAAGGGTTACTCAGTCCATGTAGAGCAATAAATTTATGCCCCCCCCACCTCAGCCACTTAAATACTGTTTCCTTTTTCACTGCATATGTCAGTCAAACTCTTTATTGCTGTGACAGAATGTCTGGCCAAGAACACAAGGGCAAATGTTTTATTTTGGCTCACATTTTCAGTAGTTTCAGTTCATGCTTAGCTGGCTCCTGGCTCCAGTTCTTTGGGCCTAAGATGAGGTGTAATGTGACCTTATGGATGTGGGAGTGTGTAGTGAGAGAGAGGATGGGACCCAGGACCAGATGTAACCTTCGGCATCATACCCCAACAGCACCTTTGAAGGGACTCTGTCTGGCTTGGGTGTGACAAGTGTGGTAGGCATGGCTCTGGCAGGTCTTGCCCTTCTCCCCATTCCCTTCACCCTGCCTAAAAACATTATATTATATTTCTAAAGCAAGCCACCAAGGTCTATTCCCTTATTAGGCCAATTCCTCATCCTGAGACTGACTACCAAAGTTCAGCTATCAAAGTATTGAAGTCCAGCAATTAAAAGCTCCATTTGACATATCTAATTAACATGCCTAATTAATTAAATACCTTATCCTAACCCAAGGTTTCCCAGTTTACACACCATCCCCCCGACAAATACCTCACCCCTCTTCCTTGCCCATTTTCTCCCCTCTCTTCTGTTCTCTTTCCCTTCTCCCTTGTCCTGTAACTCCCATCTCTGTCTCTTATCCCTGCCCTCTGTCCCTCTGGGGCAAATAAATCTTCTTTGTTCTGAGAGCTTCGTCTTGGGGTGTTGGGCTGACTTCGAGGTTCCATAGCTATACCACTTTCTTCAACTATGTCCCTAACTTTTAAAGTTTCTACCATCTCCCAAAATGGCACTGTTCAGTGGAGGCTAAACTTTCAACTCATGAGCTTACTGGGCACATTCCATAATTACGCCATCATTTATGCTTTCTGAGGAGAAGACAAATGTAATTCTTAGCTTTCTTTTGTTCCTATAATGGTGTCTCTTCCTTGTCCCTGTCCCTTCCCTTTTGGCTTTCTTCAGTTGTGTGAAGTTTGAACATGAAATTCTAAAGTGTGGGTTTTCCTCCTCTACCCTCAACGTTCCCCCTCCTCTTACTCCTTATCCTTCTTGCTGTCTTCTAAACTTCCTTGATTTGTGATTTGGTGTTGGCCATCAATTTTGGGGACATTCAGTCATGACTCCCTCGAATGCTGCATCTATCACTTTCCTTTTGTTCCCACTGTGGTTCCCATGGTGCTCATGGTGGACATTTCATGGTTGTCTCCTAGTTCTTGGGTACTTTTTTTCAGCTTCAGCCTTCTTCTCCTTGGCTTTATGTGTGAGGGTATCTGTCACCATGTCCTTCAGCCCAAGCAGAGGTGCGTTCCCAGATGTGGCTAGCACACTCAACAGCCCGGCGAGCACTTTCTTCACCCTTCTCATTTTTCTTGTTGTTTTGACCCTTTTGTATTTCATTTTCATCAGTCTGCATTGTTGCTATTTCTAATTGCGTTATCCATCTGTTCTTATACATTGTCTTTGTTTCCACTAACGTTCTTAGCGTATTTGTCACGGTTTTTAAAAATTCCTACTTTTGTAATCCCAACATTCTCGCAGTTTCTGACCCTGCTCATGATGCTGGCCCAGTCTCTCTGCAGCTTGCCTTGTAGCATGCCTTGCCCTACAGTCTTTTTTTTTTTTTTAAATTAAAAGATGGGCTGGGTCAAAGGAACTGGCCTTAATTTTTTAGTTTTAAAAATCAGCACAGTCTAATGAACTCACACATAAAGACACCACACAGCTAGCTTATGGTTAATCACTCAAACCAATATTTGCCCAGTCTCAAAGTCTATGCATCTCAGTGAACTTCTACACAGTTAGACGTCCGTTCTGAAGCCATGAGGCTTCACTTAGGATTCGCATTGTCAGTTACATTTTTATGGGCTTCGCCACCACAAAAAGAAAAAAAAATAACTAGGAAATCAATTAGCTTTATAGTCTCTTTCCTGCGGTGGTTAGCCTGCATTCCACCCTAGGAGGGAGCAAACATTTATTAAGGTGGCCAGGTGTGTAGGGAGGGGAGCCTTCTATCCACCTGCAGATAAATCCACCTCTGCTTCTGAGCTTGGCCTGGTCTGCAGTCTCCTCTCACCATCCCGTCTGTGGAAGAGGATGGCAGAGGGAGCAGGATTAAGATTTAGACCCTTCCCTCAGGTCTGTGAGGCTCTGAAGAACACGAAGGTTAGATTTTTGTGAAGTGTCTTCTCCTGAGGGTGGACCTTCTCAGCAGTTCACTGTCTTTCTTCCACCTGAAGCCCGAAGGGATTTTCCTTTGACAGTCACGGAGTGGACCTGGCAGGGCTCCTGGAGATAAAACCCAACAGCATGTGCAGTTGTCCCATGGCCGGCTCACACCGGAATGCTTAGTTCTCAGATGCAAGCCTACCAAACCTCTGGGCTCTCAGTTACAAGGCAGGGCTGTTTATTTTTATTTTTTATTTTTTATTTATTTATTTTTGAGTGGAGGCATGCTTTCCATCAGTGTTTCTGTCCTGGAATGTTCTGATTTTGAGAGTGCTGCCTGTCTTTCCCATAAGAGACACAGTGGTTTTGCCTGAGGATTTAGCGCTCAGGGACCTGAGAAAAGCTGTTGACTTTGTAGTTGTTAGGATAGAATTTTTACCTGCTGGACCGGAAACCTCAAGTCCCCATTCTTCTTCTTCTTTTTTTTTTTTTTGACCTTTAAAAAATTAGCAGTTAATTTAATTCTTTATTTAAAGAATTTGTATTTAATTTTTTTCTTATATCTGTTTAACTATCTTTCTATCTTCTACTGTGTGTGTGTGTGTGTGTGTGTGTGTGTGTGTGTGTTGTACTCGAGCATGCGCCCTTGAGCCACAGTGCTTGTGTAGAGGTCAGGGGATATCTTGTTTGAGACAGGGTTCCTGTGCACCACTGTATAAGCCCACCTGGCTGGCCTCTGAGCTCCCAAGGCCTTCTGCTCCTCACGCTCATCTCTCTGTGGGATTGTGGGATAACAGACCTGTGCTACGCCCATCATGTGTGCTCTGGGCTCTGAACTCAGGTCCTCCCATCTGCACAGTGAGCTCTCCACCTCACCGAGCCCTCGCCTCAGCCCAATTAACTTAATTCTTCCATGCTTCATTTCTCGGGTGGAAGTGGGGATTCTAGTTCCTGTGGGGCTTCACGGTGGTGAGGATTGGATCTGCCGCACATTTATTGCTCCTGACATAGGTGCTGGCTACACAGAAGCTATGGCAGGGACCTCTCGCGTGGGTGGTGCTGTAGGGCTGGGGTTCGCCTGTGCCTTCTGCTCAATGCCCAGATCGCCCCACTGCTCCCCTGGAGCCTGGTACTCTTGCTGGTCCCTGGATTATTGGGGTCACATGACGTTTGAGCATCCTATGTCAGGAATGGGTCCCTGTGCTACTCTCTTCAGTATCCACATGTGCCAGTGGTCCCATGGTGGGCAGGAAAGCATGATGCCCCAACCCTTGGGCCAAAGGCTTCAGCTTAACCATGGTCACACACTGAGTGACAGCAAAACCCGCGCCCATTTACAGGTTGTGGAGAAGACCTGAGCTTTCCCTCTGTGGGTGTTTCACCCACATTCGGAGGTTCAGGAAGCAATCACAGTAAAGCATTCTCTTTGGCCACAGTGAAGAGAATACGGTCTGTGTCGGAGGCAACATTCTCTTCAGCAGCATTTTCAATTCTTTGTTTTTCGCACTGTTTGACAATATTCTGATTTCTTCCTATGGAGGATGGAGCTACAGGCTCCTGCCTCTTTTCCTGTCAGGCTTATTATTCGAGGGTCTGTTTTAAACCTCTGGCAGGCTGCAGACAGAGAAACCTCGTTTCCTTTTGAAGGCTACTCATGTGGTACTAAGTTTCCGTTTCTCTTCCATCCACTCTGGGCAAGGAAGTGTGGAGGCCAGACCTTAAGATCTCGGTAATCTTGGGAATTAGGCTGAGGCGTCAGAACTCCTGATGGCAGTTAGAACATGTACTCTCGCCTGAGACATCCCTGCCAAGTGCCCCTATTATCTGAATTAAAAAACACGGTGCCTAGTTCCAAGCTGTGGGCTCAGTCCAAAAACTGTTCTGCTGTCTGGCTTCATTTTCTTCTTTGGTCATCAGAGTTGAAAGTACAGCTTTTTGTATTTTTTTAAACAATCATAAGACTTCATGTAGTTTTGGAAAAGCACTGTCAATATTCTGATATTTCATATTTTGAAAACGCAAGAACAGATCTGTTTTTCTCTAAAATCTAGGAGCTAATAGGCAAACCAGCCTAGTGCTAATATTACATGAATTTGCGTTAAAGTATCTTCAAGATAAAAATGCATTGTTAATACCTGCATTTCGCATTTAGCAGTGGTTTGTGTTTACCTTTGCTCTGCTGATGAGCCCTAGAGGAGATATACCTTCTTGCTTACTGCAGAGGGCACAGGCTAACGAAGGCTGTTGAGGCAGCTGCAGCTTCTCCGTGTACTGTGAGCTCACCCCATTTAGAGCTATTTTAACCACATCTTCTCTGCAAGGGAAGCCAAGACGCAGGCAGACTGACAGCAGCAAACACAGTGCACCGAGACAACTCTTTGTTCTGTAAACGGCTTTGGCTAAATTTCTGAATTTAGAGGGAACTGGCAGGGACCCGTGGTTCTGGGAGCCCAGAGGACTCAGGGGCATGTCGTGCTGGTGAGGCTGGTGTGCCTTACCCGCTGGGGCCAGAAGCGGTAGGTGGTGGAGGAGTGGCCCAGCTGGTGCGACCACAGTGTCCTCCTAAAGTGCGGTGATGATTCATTCCGCCGCTGTGAACTTTGGAGGAATGTCTACCACCTGCTTACTCAGGAGATCCCAGGCTTAAAAGGCTACAGACTCCCGTCCTCTAACATGAGCGGTTTGGATGAGACGAGCTTCGAGGTCTCTATTTGAAACTACTGCAATTCTATGAAATTAAGCCTATTTGATTAAAATGGGGACTGAATGCCTCCCGGGTGTGTGCTTGGTGGAGGCATGGATTGTATTGCAGATAAAACCCTCCTCTCAGCAGTATTTCTGGCTTTTATGTTCCCATTTCCAAGGTTCCTCCTACCCTTTAGCTTAATGCCTACTGTGTGCTGTGTGCCCAGTAGGTTCACAGAATAATACACATTCGGGTTTTTTCCTTAAGATCCTTAGCATTTGACTAAGGAGTAATAGCAGCCTATGGAGTCACATGTGCCTCTGTGGAACGGAATGACAGAGAGGAACTATGAGCATGGGTTCAAGTTGGGGCTCAGATTTCAAGCTTCCCCAGGGAGATGAGTTGACATCCCTTTTATTACTGTAGCCTGACCTCTGGCTCACTCAGTTTACCGTCCTCAGCTTTCCCTGCCTTGCTCCTCCCAGTTCTTGTTTAATCCTGCTCCCTAAGTACCCAGAGCAGCATCTTAGACTTCATAGACAAGTGTTGTGTGACAGGGAAGGCGGTGCAGAAGCCTGTAGTGTGGAGAGGGGGCCTCCAAAGTGGTTGGTCTTTACGAGGAGGGGCAGGGCCAAGCGTCCTAAGCAGGGCTCTTCCTGTAGGTGGGTCCGCGAGAGTGCCTTTTGAGGACTGCTCGGCTGGATGAAGGTGTGGGGAGAGTCTGGAGATCCAGGTTCTGCTGTTCTTTATGGGGATGTATCACGCCATTGGGGAGGCTGTTTTGATTGCGCCCGAGTTTATTTCTCTGGACAATAAATTATCAAGCGAGTGAACCACACCACTTCCCTTCTGCTCAAGGGAAGCCATCATCGGAGATGGTTGTCACCACTTAGGCAATAGCCTTGTTGTCTGGGTAAATGGAGGGGTCTTACAGCAAGGAAGGAGGTTAGCTCAGAGGGACTGAAGGCTCCGAGGACATCCTCTGTGTTGACCTCAGTGAGCATCCCCTGGAGACCTTTGAAAAAATACCAAGACTTTGGCTTCCAGCCTTCTGCTCTAGGATCTTAACTTAATTGGTCTGGGGAGGAGGGGCCCTGGCACTGTAGCCGGTTTACAAGTTCCCCAGTTGCTTCTAATCCACACCCAGGGTTAGAAAGCACCAGCTGTTTACCATGGAAATCAATTGCTTGGCTGAAAGGGGCTGCTGGCATTAGCTCTGGAAGTCCAGAGGGTCTGCAGGGTTCCCTTGGATGGGTGACTCTCAACTGGCCTGACCCTGCAGAGAATAAAGTTAGTCTGGGCTAGAGGAGAAAGTCATAGATATGAACCAGATATTAGAGGAATGTGTGTGTGTGTGTGTGTGTGTGTGTGTGTCTGGCTAATGGGAGGACTTGTGTGATGTTTTACTCTTTTGGCTTTTTGAGGGGCCCACCACCGGCTCCCAAATAGATCACACATGGAGGCTTATTCTTAGTTGTCAGTTATGAATGCGCAGCCTTCGCTTGGCTTGTTTCTTGCCAGCTTTTCTTAACCTAAGTTAACATGACTACCTTTTACCTCTGGGCTTATATCTTTCTTTGTTTCTGTATTCCTCTCTTTGCTTCTTTCTCTGTGACTTGCTCTGTAGTTGGGTGGCTGGCCCCTGATGTCATCCTCTCCCTGTTCTCTGCTCCTTGTTCTTGGTTCTCCTTTTATTTATACTCCCTGCCTGCCAGCCCCGCCTATCCTCGCTCCTGCCTCACTATTGGCCGTTCATCTCTTTATTAGGACCATCAGGTGTTTTAGGCAGGCACAGTGACACAGCTTCACAGAGTTAGACAGATGCAGAGTAAACAAAAGTCACACAGCTGAAAATAATATTCCCCAACAAGGACTGGTGATGAAGGCTATTGAAGCATGTGCCATGGGGACTCACCAGATCAAACACATCAGCTCATAGCGCCGAGTTTTGATGGGCAACAAAGGTTTGAAAATGATGCACACTGCTGGTCACCAAGGGAACTGTCCAGTGAGGAAGTGCCCTAGGAAGCCCTGTGTCTGAGCCTGTTGTCTTTAGGCTCTGCACAGGGTGTCTTTACGTGGCCAGGATTTGGATGCTTCTCCCCTTTGGAGGAAGTGTGGCTTGGTAGGCACCAGGCTGCTACCTGTAGACATGGATATCAGCGCTTCCTGTTCAGTGCTTAGTTTCGCGCCAGGAGACAGGGATGTATCACACAGCCCCTGCTGTCACTGCGCTCTTCCCAGGCACATCTTAGAAGAACGAGGTGTCTCTGCCACTTATGAGAACCAAAACGCTACACAGAGTGCCATGGTGAAGCAATACCCAAATGAAGCCAAACCTGACTCCACGTGATATGGAAAATTGAGGAGTAAGCGCTCCTGGAAACTTGGAGGCCAGGTGAGTCCACTTCCCTGGAGGTGATGGGTCCCTGAGCAGTCAGTCGTTCTGCTCAAAGCCAGGTGGATGTGGAGCCCAGTGATCCTGCTCTGTGCTTCTCCAGCTCCTGGGTCACTGAATGCTCTGTAGAAAGGCACTGTGGTGGTGTCTTGCAAAACAGCTGCCCTGAGAAAGCTGTGGCTGGTGGCTTGTGATCTAAGGTTTCAGGCTACCTAGAGGCGAAGGATACCTGGAAAAGAGGTTGTGTCTGGGGTGGGGGGTTCACTTGGAGACACTGGTCAGGCTCTTTAGTTTGCTGAGCCTGGGGAGAAAGCAGAGGTTGTTTTAGATATAACCAGTGAAAAGAAAAAGGCAAAAACCCCAAAGCATTGAGCTTTACCAGAAAGGATAATGCATTTTCTTTTCCCTTTCCGCTGGTGGAAACAATTACTGGAGGAAGAAAGCCCTGACTAAGAATTTGGTCTGGTCCAAGGAACATGTAAACTCCAATTTCATAGTAATGCAGTCCTGTCGAAGTTACGAGACGTGACTGGGCAACAGTCACTGATTCTAAAGGACAGTTTTAGGATCCAGCATCCTTGTTCTCATAGAGGATGTATACCCCAGTGGAAGACATTACAATACACAAATGATATCTGGCCCTCACATAGATGATTTCCAAGTCTAAAGGACAGTTTTAGGATCCAGCATCCTTGTTCTCATAGAGGATGTATACCCCAGTGGAAGACACAACACATGAACAATACCCGTGCTCCACATACACACTCACTCACACAGTGTCATATAGGAACTGAATGAAGCAGGGCAGATGCTGGAGGATATTTGAGACAGAGGGACATGTGACCAGTGACTGAAGGAAATTTTGGGCGTGATTCCATAGAGTCAGGGGCAGGGCATGTCAGGCAGGACCCCAGAGTGTAGAGGGCGAGCTAGCATCAGGTAAGTCCCATGAGAAAGGGAAACAGTTCAGTGCTTAGAGGTTTCCACTGCTGGCCAGAACTTCTCCAGAGATTCCTATATCTGGACCAAACCTTAAAGAGTTCACACATTTCCCACAGGCCAGATTCTAAGAGTCCCAAGGCTTTGCAGAGAGATGTTTGGCGATGTTGAGGGATAAGCAAACAGGGAGAAGGAGCATGAAGCTTGTAAAATGGTGAGCCAAACTGTACATGTGCCCATGAGTGGGTTAGAATTGAAGATTGTGACGTGATTGAACGTCAGTAATAGAAATGGTGTGGAAAGGGAAGCTGAGAGATTGGAAACGAAGGTCAAAACCACTATAATGTGGAAGTTTGGGCATTTCTTTGTCGTTAGGTAGGGATTGTTGTAAGTTTTCAATAGGGGATCCGCACATGCCAAACACAGCACACACTAAGAATAGGCTGGGTGGCTGGGGAGGAGGAAGGTGGGGGTGAGAGGGACTGAACCTTCAGGGCAGTGGTTCTCAACCTTCTTAATGCTGTGACCTTTAATATAGTTCCTCATGGTGTGGTGGCCCCCAACTATAAAATTATTTTTCATTGCTACTTCATAACTGAAATTTTCCTATTGTTCTGAATTGTAATATAAAGATCTATGTTTTCTGATGGTCTTAGGCAACTCCTGTGAAAGGGTTGTTTGACCCCCAAAAGGGATCATGACCCACAGGTTGAGAACCACTGCTCCAGGGAGATCACATATTTGAGCAAGGAGTCATCTTTCTTGCAAAAAACAAGACATTGTACAAACAAAACAATAATCACAACTGATGAGATATTGGATGAGAAGAGAGATGTCATTAAGGATGGCCAATGTTCTATGTCCTAGGTATTTGTTTAATACACACACACACACACACACACACACACGTACATGCACAACCCTCCCCCCACATACTCCCCCTCCTGCCAAATGTTTTCATCCCCTACTGCATTCCTGTCTTTTGTTTGGACAAAATAAATGTTGCATTTATTTGCTTGTTTGAGTGCTGTGGAAAAATTTCTGTGCACTGTAAATATATACTACTCCCATTGGTTAATAAAGAGTTGACTGGCCTACAGCTGGGCAGGAGGAGATTGGGCAGGAGAGCCAACTAAGAGGATGCTGGGAAGAAGAAGGGTGAAGTCTCAGGGAACACAAGAGACAAGGAAGATGAACATGCTGTGTTGAAAGAAGGTACTATCAAGTGGCAGAGGGGAGATAAGAAATATGGGTTGATTTAAGTTGTAAGAACTAGTTAGTAATAAGCTTAAGATAGCAGTCAAGCCTTTATAATTAATATTAAGTCTCTATGTTGGCTATTTGGGAACTGGTGGGTGGGAAAGAAAAGTCTGCCTACACTTGAGCACAAGTCGGAGGTTATTTTCTTGAGCAAGGACAATTTACCAGTGGCTGTCCACTGAGGAAGGAGACTCCTCTCCCCCAGAAATCATTAACTTCCTAAAGCTCCCAGGGAGTGGCGGGACCTCATGATTACTGCTCTCCCTTCATTCCATGCTGGAATGTTCCCTGTCTTCATCTTGTGTAGGTTTTTTTGTGGATAGCCACAGTTTCACGAGTTCATGCGTGCAACCATCATGGCATCATGGCCTGTCTAGTAGACAGGATTTCACAGGACTCCTTTTCTTCCTCGGGCTCTCACATTCTGTTTTCTTCCTCCATGTCGAACTTTCTCTACATAACAGCCCTGGTTGTCCTAGAATTCACATTGTAGACCAGGTTGGCCTCAAACTCACAGAGATGCCAGAGCTCCTCCTCCTGCCTCTGCCTCCCGAGTGCCGAGGTTAAAGCGTGCACCACTACTTCCAGAGGCTCTTACGTTCTTTCTGCCTTCTCTTCTTCAATGTGTCCCTGATTCTTGTTTATGTCTGATGTGGGAGAGAGGGGCATCAGTGCTAGGGAGGCAGAAGGACTCTGTGGGAGGGTTTCCATGATGGCAGAGAGATGTCTGCTGCTCTGCTGATGGAAAAGCAGGAGTGAAATGCATCAGGAATTGGGCTTTAGATTACAGTTAGAGAGGCTTTGAAGATGGATACCCTCCTCCCCCTTGCATTAGCTTTGGACCTTACCTCCATTTCTCTGGTGACATTAGACAGGTAAACACCAGAGCTGCACCGGGCTTTGTTGAGGATCATCAAAGTAAGATAATGAAATCTGAATCCAAGTTGGAGACCAGACATTCTTACCTGCTCCAACAATGAAAGCGTTGCAGGCTTAGACTGCTGAAAAGCTCTGGCCCCATCTCCCTCAGCACAGCTGATTGTGAGACTTGGACCATGCAATGCTGTTTTGTTTTGGTTTTTAGTTTGAATTCAGAATGGACACGGTTCCCTTTTCTCTCTTTCTCTCTGTATTCTAACAGGAGGTTGATTCCAAGCTTGCTTTCCTTGACACTCGGAACTTTTCTTTCATTCTCTGTCCACCTCTGCTGGACTGCTGGTGCCCTCCATTGCTGAAGATGCTGGCTTTCGTGGATGCTGCTCAAAAAGGACATAGTCTTTTCTCTCCTTTCCTTCTGGAAGTTGCCAAGGTTTACAGCTGCCTATTCTGGTAAAATGGTCCTCAAACTTCCTTCTGAGTCTGCTGTTTAATTCTTTCTATTTACAAGTCTAAGAACTCAAAAGAGAATCCAGAATTTCTTGGTAACAATATTTAGGGAAAGAAAAGCAGGAGTTAGAGAGAGAAGTTGAAAATTTTTACTAGAGGGGAAAGGGCTAATTTGAAATGAAGAGGATAGTTTAACAAATGAGAAAAGGGACCAGGACAGAAACACAGAGAAGAGCTTTGCATTCAGGACAGAGAAAGAAGAAAAACCCAGGAAAGGAGCCCTGACATACCCCAAATGAGTAAAGAGCTTCTAGACCTGGGAAGGGGGCATTGGCAATTTCAGAGTGCTGTGTTGAACAGGAACTATTATGACATCTAGGAGATGTTTGGTTAACTATTTACTAATAAATAACTGGGATCTTGCAGAGGAGCCAGCTGCCCTTATTTGAGGAGCACTGGGTCTATGAGCTGGCTCAAATCTCAGACTTGGTTGAGAGACCAAGTTAGATTTCTTGGCAGACGTAGTCAATTGTGTACTAGTTCAGTTCTAGAGATATCAAAGGCTTCTGTGGTTCAAATGATTCAGATGACTGCTATAACTGGAGGTTTTTCTCTCACCTGCCAGTTCCTGAATAGCCACTGTGAGGCTTAATTGCAAACTGTTTGGCCTATTAGCTCAGGCTTATTATTAACTAGCTCTTACATCTTAAATTAACCCATTTCTATTATTCTATATCTTAACACAAAGCTTGTGGCTTGCTATCTCACATCTTGCTTCTCTGGTGGCTGCTGGTGTTTCTCTGACTCCCCCTTTTTTTCTCCCTATATCTCTGTATAGATTTTTCTCCTGGCTCTGTTCTGCCTGGCTATTGGCCAAATCAGCTTCTTTATTAACCAATGGTAGTAAAACATATTCACAGCATACAGAGAAACATCTCACATCAGGCTGTTTTTCTCTGCCACCCACGTTAGTCAAGGCGCCAACATGGTCTCTGTGACCAAGGCCCTTTTGCTAGTGTTCTCATTCTAAGGAACCTTGTGGTCCACTGTGATGACAGGTCTTTTGCTTCCATGGCCCACAGAGAAGAGCCATACCACACAATGTTCTAGGCTCCTGCTTCCATGGCCCACAGAGAAGAGCCATACCATACAGTGTTCTAGGCTCCTGCAATTGTTCATTACTCAGAGCTGGTGCTGAAAGAGTCCTCTGTGGCCTTCTGGCAGATGTACTAAGAAAGGGGCAAAGAAGTTCTATATTTTGAGGAGACTTGACTGATCTTTCTCCTCCCTCTCCTTCCCAAGTCTCTGCTTACTTTTTGAATTTCTCCACGGAAGTCCTGGCATTCAGCTTCAGTCAGGAGAGGCCATTTTGTTCCTGATTCAGGAAACAAGGGCAGCTTATATTATCAATTTGACATGCAATAGAATCACTTATTAGTCAAACTTCTGGCTGAACACTTCTTGAGAGTGGTTCTAGATTGAGTTAATTGAGGTGGGGACAAAAAAAAACCCACGCTGAATGTAGGTGACTCCATCCTGTGGGCTGGGGTCACAGACTAGATAAAGAGGAGAAAGGGGGTGAGCATTGCATTGTCTCTCAGTTTCCTCTTTCTTCCTTAAAACATCTTTGTCAGTCTAGCAATGAGAAAAGTAACACGTGTAGAAACCCAACTGCATAAGCTTCAAGAGACACTTCCAACTGTCCAGATCAACACGGCATCCAGCGGCTGCTCATGGGTGCACCCACACTAACAAATGGGCCTAACCCTTCTAACATGAGCCAATACTCTTAGGTCCAGTCCCTAATTTGACAGAGGTTCACAGCATCTTCTGGTTTTTCTGGTATATATGTCACATCCTCAAGGGCTATACTTGCCCGCTTAGCTCCTGAGACTTGCCAGGATGGGAGTATGGTCAGGGGTTAAGAAGCAGTGACTGGTATAATGGGTAGATCTGGAGGAAATACAGCCCTTCCACTCCCCTACCTCCCCCCACCCTGCACTACAAGGTAGCTTCCCAGCAGGAGAGCTCAGGTTGCTCAGCTGTGGGAAGCACTTACAGAGGAAACAGATCTGAAGAAAGGCCTCATTTACAGATCAGCAAGACTCCAGAGTTTTGGTTAACGCCTGGTTCTAATGCCGGGCCTGCTCCTGGCACATGCATTTTGTAATTCTGGAATACTTTGAGTTGGACTTAGGTTTGGTTTTACAAATTTTGGTTACAGGAGAGAAGTCTTCCTCTGGGACAGTCCAGGAAGCTCTCTGGTTTCTGAGAGAGTAAGTTGTGACTTAGAGGTCCTAAATGCATCTTCTTCCTTTGCTAAATTCTTTAGTATTCTCCAAAGCAACCAATTACATTAGACACTTTTTATTTTGACCAAATACATTGTGGCAACCACTGCTTGGACACCCAAAGCCTCCTCTTCCAGAGTCTTGATTGCAAGTGACAGTTTAGTGACTCTTTTGTCATTGTGTCCCACAGGCTGCTAATGTCCCCCTCCACTCCTGGTGACAGGGCCACTGATGCCACTAAATATAATCAGAACCCCTTCTAAATGAGCTAGTGCCAAGTCGAGAAACCCATCTTTAAAGATCTATTCCCTTGAAACCACTGCCCGCACCATTGTATGTACCAGGCAGTATTTGGTCAGAGTACCAGGCCAGCAGGGACATGCAAACAGGATTTCAGACAGCAGCTTAGACCCACGGGGCATCGTGAGAGCTGGTGTCAAGTCCATGGGGCATCGTGGAAGCTGGTGTCAAGTCCATGGGACATTGTGGAAGCTGGTGTCAAGTCCACGGGGCATCGTGGAAGGTGGTGTCAAGTCCACGGGGCATCGTGGAAGGCGGTGTCAAGTCCATGGGGCATTGTGGGAGCTGGTGTCAAGTCCACGGAGCATCGTGGGAGCTGGTGTAAGGCCCGTGGAAGTCTAGTTTAGTTCCTCTGTATTGGTTTTCTTCATTTTATTTTTTAAACCAGTCTTTTTTATTTTATTATTTTTATTTTTATTTTACTAATCCCAGTTTCCTTTCCCGCCCCTCCTCCCACCTTTTTTTTTTTTTTTTTTTTTTTTTAAAGTCAGAAGGGTTAGAAGTTGAGGAGAAAGCTAGACATAGAGCTGGGAGAATTCGGGGCACACCAGAGCACGTGGTACTGAATCACACCCTCAAGGACAAACTGTCACTCTTCACTCCCACTAGCTTTAACCTTGGTGACATGAGCGACCTGCAGAAGTGGCTACCGGCCTGCTGTGGAGCTTCCCAGTACCGGGCTCAGCGACCAGAGATGCAGGGAGTTGGCAGATGTTATGACTCAGGCCCACACCTTTCATCAGCAGATCAGCAGCAGCAAGTAGGAGCTGTGTGAGCTGGGGCTGCCCCTGAGAGTGTTAGCCCGACTCTTCACTCCCGCCTTACAAACGGTTACCTCACGGCCAGCCCTGAAGCCAGAGCCATTTAGGTCAAGAAATCCTCAGACTTGGAGTTGTTAGCTCTGGTGTTAGTATATAGAATCCCTGCCAAAAGGAAGTTTCTATGGCACATGCCTGAAATGTTCAAGAAAGTGAGGGTGGTGGGCCCAGGCTGAGCTGGTGGCTGATGAATTAGGTTGTCAGGGTGCATATTAGAGAGACCCGGGGAGGTACCCTTCAAACTGCTGAGTGGGATCACTTTCAGTGCCTTGTAGTCCTGGAGCCAACATCAAGGGGAAAAGGCCTGGGAATCTAGGTGAGTGGCACCCTGGGGCAACTCCTGTGAGTCAGGGAGTTTTGTAAACTTTGCAACAGGGCGTGACAAGAGCGGAAGGAGCGCTAAGAGTACATTGGGCCTTTCCAGGTTGGTGCGTCCTGCGAGGAGGAATTGTACGTGGATAGGGGTAGAAACAGGGACAACTGTTAAATGAAGAAAGACTTTTGGGGCAAGGAACTGGGCTAGACAGCTGGGAAAGATGGTTGAACTCTCAGTGGCAAAGACTGTACAAAGGGTTGGGACTTTTCTGTCTCTGTACCACAGGCTTTTGGGTAATTTTCAAAAGTGCGCTTTTCTGAGCATGCTCTGTTACAGGTCAGCCTCGGGGTTGGGGGCGGGCAGGGCTTTCCAGTGTTTCTGCCAACTGGCTTCTGTCCTACGCCAATATTAATTCCTCTCTCTCCACCTTCTCGCCTGCCACAGTTTTAGATTTCTTGCTATTTATTTATTGTGTTCATTAAGACCAGAGGGTAGCGCAGGTTTCCAAGCAGGGACCAGCCAGCAGAGTGTAGGGTGGCTGCAGAGGGGGGCCAGGAGGGGCTGGTGTTGGGAAAGGAAGAATGATAAGGGAAAAAGAGGAGGGGGGGTGGGGCGAATGTGAACAGGAAAAGAAACAGAAAAAAAAAATCCATGCAGGAGCGTCTATCTCAGCCAGCCAGACAGGAAGCAAGTGCAAGGGAGGGTGGGGAACCTGGCTTCGGACCAGAGGGACACGCTGGAGCCCACAAGAGGAGGACCGACAAGCTACACGGAGAAGCTTGAGAACACGAATCTCCGTGTGCGAGTGTGCTTCCTCTACCATGGGCTGCATGGGCCACACACCCTTGTCCTTGAATGTTCAATCTTAGTGCAATTAAAAGAGATTGATTTCATAGCCTCACCCCACAGGTTTTATTTTTTAATAGGAATTTCGCTAACTTATGAGCCTAATTTCTATATTCCTTTCACTTTGGCATCTGCTAAATAAGGCTGAATAGACAACTGGGTATATCTTTCGCTCCAGCATCTTGGCAGGGTTCATAGAGTTCAATCTAGTTGGCTTTCATATTTGAGTTTAGAAATGCATTCAGTTTTCCTGGTTAGTTCTGAAAGCCTCATGGTCTGAAGCAAAGGTGATAGAGTCGGATCGCCTGGCCACACACGGAAGTTCTGATGTGCGCTGGTCCGACGGATGCGGGCAAGCTCTGACTCCAGGCTCCAGCAGTGGAGTAATACTGGCGCAGACGAGAGAATGGTGCTGTGAGAAGTGAATGGGATAATCCATATAAGCGCAACGTGGTGCGTGGCGTGTGCCCAGTGCCTGGAGATTACCCCCGGGTTGGAGAGGTAGACAGAGGCTTGGACAACAGTTAGGCACGCGGCAGGCTTAAGATACATCCATCTGGGGTCTAGGAAGGGTTCCCAAAAGAGCTGTTATCTTGTCTCTAATACCCAGGGTTCTGCTTGGGCATTGTCATGTGATTTGTCCCTCTGGGCTTCCTTAGTTAACTCTGTACATTTGTTACTAAGCACGTGGTGCAGAAGCTTTCCCTAGGAGAGCTGTCTCCTCCTCCCAGGCTTCTTGGAAGCCTGGCCTTGCTTCCTCTCCCAGATTCCTTGCCCACTCCTGCCTGCTCAGGCATGTTCTGTGTTCAGACTTCAAAATACACGACATCTGGAGCCCACGGGAGGCAGGGGTGGCGGTGGGGAACGATGGCAGGAATTTGGGCAGGCAATCCCTGTGAGACCAGTGAGCTTGGAGGACCTGATGGCCACAGACAGGGACAACGGCCACACCCCCTGGCCTCTAGCACAGCCAGGAGGATGCTTGCTGCAGAACCAGTCTCTCTGACAGGCAGACAAAAGGGGCAGTGAAACCGGAGGGGAGAGGAGCCCAGAGACTGATGCCTCACCAAGTCTGGCTGCCAAGTCAGGCCTGATTCCTTGCTGTGTGCCCGCATGGATCCACACGGGAATTCCTACCCCAGTGCGTCTCGGTGGCACACGAGGAACAAGTGATTAGTTTGCCATCGTCTGGGTTTAAAGGTTTGTCTTAGTGAGTCCTCTCCGTTTTCTCCTTGTGGAGGATGGGAAGCTGAGAAATATTTTATGCAAAGTAAGGGCTGTCTTCCTTCTCTGTCTAATGGCAGAAGAAAAACCAGTCCGTGCGAGTTCCCTTCTCCCAGAGGCCGGGCACGTCCATGTGTGTAGCGCTTTTGATGAGATCTGCTGTTTTGCCCATGGCAGTCATCCGTAAAAACACCCTTTTCCTACGCGCAGCCTCCCAGCCTCTGTACACCACGCACCCTGCTCTTTATTTTTTCCCATCAAAGGCAAGCGGAGCGGTGGTTTTCCTCAGTCAAACCGCTCTTCTTGTTGGCTCTGTGCCTGGTTCTTCCCAAGCCACTTGGAAATAAAGAGAAAAAAAGAATCCAGACTACTTTCTTTTTGTTCTTGACTGATTCATGGGTGGAGGGAGGAACGGATGGTTTCTCAGTCTGAAAACACAGCACGGCAGTCCGGCAGTTTCCCCTTCTCTCTGTCCTGAGAGTCCAGTCCCAGAAAGAACGGTGCTGAGCTCACAGCAGGTGTCTGATAAGAGCAGAAATTCAGAGCAAGGTGTATGCTCTGTCCTGTCTGCACACATGGGCTTTCATGTGAACCTCAGCGCTATTCACACACATGTAAATTAAGCACACCGTTTGTGGCTATGCTTCTGTGTGCTCAGTGCCTTTTTCATGGTGTGCTGTGGTGTAAATCAGTCTCAACATGGTTCATTCCCAAACAAGAGTTATGTAGGGTCAGGAAAATCAAAGCAGGGCTTTCTTAATTATAGTACTGGACTGAGAGAAGTTATTGACCTGTGGGATCTCATTATTTGTCTTTCTGTCCATCCATATATCCATGTGTCTGGGATAGTCAAGGGGTCAGAAAGGAGCACAGCTGGAAATACCGTGCCTCTAATGGCACTGATAAGAATCGGGATTGGCCCGAAGCTCGGTGGTGGGCTGTCTGTGGCTGGGTGAAAGCAAGCCAACGGTACTGGGAGGAAGAGCCGTTGCATATGGGTTTGCTAACATCGCCGTCTGAAGAAAGGAGTTTGCCTTCACAAGTGTATTTTGAAAAAAAACTTAAGAAACCAAACCAACCAACCAAAGAAACAAACAGAGCTGGGAAAAGAGAATCTTAGATGTATCTTAAGAAGAAAACTCCCCCTGCCCTCCCTACCAGTGTTGAGTTCCTGCCGGAGAGGGGAAGCCTGTTAAAAGAACATATGTGTGCATGGAACAAGGTCACACACTTATTGGTTTTCTGAGGCACCATATAAATACAGCAGACAAAGAGAATCAGTTTGCTTTTCCTATTGCCTTGTACCATACCCAAGGCTGTGGCGCAGTCTATTTCCTGACGCTGGCTGTCTGTGTGCAGTGGAGCCCAGAGTCAGAGGTTTCAAAATCAGGGAAGAGCCAAATGTTTGTGGAAGCATATAAACATATCACCTTGACACACACACCCCTGTCTGTCCCTTACCGCACTCTTGAACAACTTGTGAGGTCGTTCAGAAGGGAGTGGAAGTGGCCCCCATGGCCTAGCTGTCTCTTTGAAGCTCTCCCATGAGCAGATGAGGTCTCCGGCTCTCTTTTAGGTTAATCCTGCCATCGCCACCCGACTAATACCTTGAGTTTTCATCTGACCCTCAGTGACTTGCCTGGTGACTTTGCTCATCTGGGATCATCAATCCACACAGCTGCATTTCCAGCCAGTTGAGCTCTCATTTGCAGAGTACCAGAATTGAGTTTCACAATTGTTTTTGTTTTGTCGATTGAATAGTAAGTAATCTTCCTTGAACATTTGTTACTTCATGCACATGGGTATTTTGCTTGCATGCATGACTGCGCCCCATCTGTGTACAGTGCTCACAGAGGCCAGAAGGAGGCACTGGATGCTGTGGGAGTGAAGCACAGGTGGTTGTGAGCTGCCCTGGGGTGCTGGGAATTGAACCCCGGGTCCTCTGGAGGAGCAGCCAGTACTCTTAACTGCTGAACCACTTCTCCAGCCCAGATAATAAACTTCTTAAAATAGTTTCTAATGATTAATGATCTTCTCCAAACTTGATGTAACCTGACCTCAGTGATTTGAAGACTTGTGTGTGTGTGTGCACGTGTGCATGTGAGTGTGTGTGTGTGTGTGTGTGTGTGTGTGTGTGTGTGTGCATGGAGGCATGTACACAGCCAGAGGCCCATTTTGTGGCATTGGTTCTCTCCTTCCAGCTTCGCATGGGTTTTGGAGATAGAATTCAAGTCATCAGCTTTCCCGGGATGCTTTTACCCACAGAGCCATCTCTCTGGCTCTTTAAAAAGTACGGTTTTGGGAGTTGAATCAAAGACCCTGTCCTTGCCTGGCAAGCACTTTGCTGCTGTACTCTGTCCCTCCTGGCATCTCTTCGTTTACTGTGCTGTGCCATTGCAGCCCTTCCACGATTTTGGCCATGCCACATGTCTCTAGGGTGCTGGTATCTTGAGTCAGCGTGAGCCAGGATATTTTTCTCAGCCTTAGCTTTGGGGTCTGCAGATGTGAAGCAGCAGCATCGACTTCTCCGGGTGGAAGTGCAAGGAACAAGATTTAACACCAGTCACTCAGCTAAGTGTGCCATGGTTGATATTCGTTAGCTAACAGGATTGCGTCTTCTTCTGAGATGGGGTCCCTCTGTGCTGCCCAGGCTGGAGACGAACTGTTGGACTCATGCAACCGCTTACCCCAGTCTCCTGAGTAGCTGGTGCTACACCTGTTCATGGCTGTGCTTGTTAAGTGAGGAAGGATATTAATCATAACCATCTTGGTGAGGATATAATAATGACATGTGAACAGAATGCTGCAAATATTTCTCTATATGTTTTCTTACAGTTTGCTAGCATTTTTTTTATTTCCTGGCAGTTCCTTCTTGTCTGGTCAGGGTCTAGTGACAAGTCTCGAGCAGGGCAGGAGTGGGCATCTTCTCTAGACTTCTTCCCTCCGGAACCTCTCAGGAATGCATTTCCACTGTGTTTTGGCAGTTCCAGTGGGTGCTCCTTATGAAAACTTCCTTCCTCTTCTTTACCCAAAGCATACTTGACAAATGTACTTTTGTATTCCCACGTTCCCTTGTTCCCACATGCTTGGGGGACAGTTTCTGTTGGCAGGCAAAATACTCCAGGTTTGCTTGGGGACTGTGGGCCTGTCAGGGCATCTAAAGGCCCACCTAGACTCCTCAGAGCCCTTTTGGGCATGTTGACACTGGAAGAAAAAAGGACACACATTTACAATTAGTACATCAGAAAAGTGAGAGAAAATTCTGAAGTGCACAGAGGGGCTAGTGAGGGAGGAAACAGAGTGATGGACTAAGCATTGTGGTTCAGGAGACAAGCTGTCTCTGTCTATGTGTGGAAATTGTCTTGAGGATAGAGAGGTTGGTGATCCTGAGGATGAAGGTTGGTGGTCCTGAGGATGGAGAGGTTGGTGGGCCTGAGGATGGAGAGGTTGGTGGTCCTGAGGATGGAGAGGTTGGTGGTCCTGAGAATGAAGGTTGGTGGTCCTGAAGATGAAGGTTGGTGGTCCTGAGGATAAAGGTTGGTGGTCCTGAGGATGAAGGTTGGTGGTCCTGAGGATGAAGGTTGGTGGTCCTGAGGATGGAGAGGTTGGTGGTCCTGAGGATGGAGAGGTTGGTGGTCCTGAGGATGAAGGTTGGTGGTCCTGAGGATGAAGGTTGGTGGTCCTGAGGATGAAGGTTGGTGGTCCTGAGGATGAAGGTTGAAAGTCCTGAAGATGGAGAGGTCAGTGGTCCCGAGGATAAAGAGGTTGATAGTCCTGAAGACAAGCTGGTGAACTGAGCTTTGTAGAATGAGGCACTTACCCCAGTGAGGTGCACAGTTGATCTCTGGGCTTCACTGAGCACTGTTTAGTTTGCCTTACTCATGTTATCTTGGATGTTTCTGCCTCCCGTCTTTCACTCAGGGGCCCATTCCTCGTTTCTGAGCCATTTCTTTGAATGACCTCTTTAGCTTGATGCTTAATTGGTGCCTAAACTCACTGCTTCCAGAAGCAAAGCTCAGTGTCTTTAACAACCAAAGTAGAACGGCGATTTAGTCATCCCCAGAGCCTCTTCACATTCCACTCTCTCTGCCAATAGCTCACACCCAGCTTTGTGTTTCCAGCATGCCCCCTGGGTCCTCTCACTAATTTCCTCTTTCTCTGTTGAGAGATGTCCCTTGGCCCTCTACAGGGCAGGGGTGGTGACATACAGGAGTCCAGGGCATGAGTTCTCCTGGATCACTCCTGGCTCACGTCTCTCAGGGATGTGGTGCTCCTGAGAGGTGTCACTATTGCTTTGCAGCAGGCTAATAACCACAAGAACAAGGATTTCAGCTGAACAATAAAAGGGCACACACTAGCTTACATAATTCATGTGTTCCTGAAAAACATATCGTTGAAGTGGCATAAATAAAATCACATTTGAAGGCAGCCAGGCCAGCTGTTCACATGATTGCTCAGATGGCAGCATACCTGAAAGTCTTGATGTTCTTTCTACTGCAAGCACAGAAGAAGGAGACATTCAGTTACTTCATGTCAGCTGGGACAACAGCATCAGCAGAACATAGGACTCTGTCATGTTCGTGAAATGTAAGATTACAAACTCAGGAGCCTCAGACGCTATGTGACCCAGTAGATTCTGTTTTCTTCAATAATTGCTTAGTGTGTTTTTATTTTCTTGGTCATCAACTTTCCTTCAAGAGCAATTAAGCAGAACCCACTACCAGATGTCAAAGAAAATTGCACAGGAGACAAAATTAGAATGGTTAAATTCATATTCACCAAGTTGACATATTTTTCTATATGCTTAGATTATTTTCTTCTGTTCTTTAGACAGAGTCTCATGTAGCCCAGGCTGGGTTTCAAAATTACCATGCAGCCAAGGATGACTTTGAACCTGTGATTCTCTCACCTCCACCTCTTGAATGCTGGATTTGTAGTCTGGGGCCAACATTCCTGGTTAATACTGAGATTCCAACCCAGTGCTTGTCCATGCTTGGTAGACAACCGGTTTACCAACTGAGCTGCATCCCCTGCCCTGTACACTGGGAATTGCGTCACTGTCATCATCATCATCCGTTTTAGTGACCAAACATTCTCCAGTTTATAGGCCTTATTGCAGGGTATCATATTCTGGAAGTTTCTGCTGCAGAGAACTCACCGCAAAGAACCTTTTTGCAAACTGAAAAATAATTTTATAAAACAAGTAAAAAAAATCTCCAAGTTCTAGTTTGTGGTTTGAATGTGAGTGTGTGTGCACGTGCACACACACACACACACACACACACACACACTTCCTCCAACTATAATCTATACAATGGAGTTCAATTCCTTTTTATGTAGGCAAGCAGCATTACAGTTTAAGAGGTACTTTTTGTGGGTCTGTGTGTGCAGGAGTGCTTAACGTCTTGCTAAATAGTCCTGGATTAAAACTCACCACGTAAATCTGGCTGTTCTCAAACTTGAGGTACTTTTCTTGCTCTGGCTCTTGAATGCTAGAATTATGTGTGTGTGTGTGTGTGTGTGTGTGTGTGTGTGTGTACATGCTAGAGGCAAGAGACTGAATTCAGTTTTCTTCCCCAATCACCTTTCCCTGTATTTTTTGAGACAAGGTCTCTAACTGAATTCAGAGCCCACTGATTGGCTAGACTGCCTGGTCAGCGAGCCCCAGCAATCCTGTCTTCACTCCCTAGCCAATGCCTTCAGCCATGCCCAGCTTTTCACACAGGTGCTAGAGACTGAATTCAGGCTCTACGTTGCATAGTAAGTACTTTATGGACTGAGCCATCTCCCTAGCCTCTATTTTCCTTTTTCTTATCAAGCATGGAGTCCCCACCTTCATAACCTCTTTGAATGCTAACGACCTCCTGTAGGTCCAACTCTAAATAACACCAAAATGAGAACTTAGGCTTTAAGTTTCTGAGATTCAAACTGTGGGGGATATTCAAATTGCATCGGCAGCCTTGACTATGATTCTCAGTAATGATGACTTAACTGAGATGCTTTTCAATAATGCAAACAGCTTGGTGATAACAGGTAGCTTAAGCTGACTGTACAATGCACATTCTAAATTTGTGCAATATTAGCTGTGTGGAAATGTGTGGGCTGGGGGATGGTAACTCCAGAAGGGATGGTGTAATTGGAACTCTTCTGCAGTATCCCACAGTGCTGTGAGAACTCCTTCAGCCAATAGCCTTTAAGATATGGGCCCACTCTGGGTGTGGTCTCATGTACCATAAGTACAGAGGAAAAGCGTGCATGGCCCTTTTGTCTACTGGATTCGGTTCCAGTTCCCAGAGCATGCAGAGGGATGCGGAGTTGCTACCCTTACTGTGAGTTTATCCCCAAATAAATCAGCCTTTGTTACACTCCGTCCTGGGCTATTATGGAACTCTTTGGCACAACTACACAGCAATAGTAACTAGGCATAGTCAGATTCTTAAGAAAGGCATTCTTGGAGTGTCTGAGACTAGACTGGCCAAGGATGCTAGAAGGACTGAGCTTGCCATTTTGATCTCGGAGTCTGTAAGGGAATATTTCAGTGAGACAAACCAATGAAAAGGAGAGGGTGGAGCAATATTTTGGGTAAGGAGCTGGCAGTTAATAATGATTGATAGCGATAATTTCTTTCTTTCCTTCCTCCATTTTCTTTCTCTTCTCCCCCTTCCTTCCCCTTCCTCTCCCTCCCCTCTTTCCACTAAATATCTACATCTTTCCTCTTTCTAAAAATTAGACACTTTTATTTTACAAGAAAGTGTAAAAAAAAAATTCCCTCCTGAACCCTTCCTTCTTTTCTTAGAGATTTGTTGCTTAAAAGGGGCCTTGCATTTCCTAGCTCTTTAAAGTAAAATGTGTCCTTGATTCTAAACATTCTGTTCGTCTTGAAGAAAAGCCAAAATGCCTGCCACACTTCTGCCTCTTCTACTCTGATGTGATTTTTACATTCACTCCCCCTCAAAACCCACACCATTAGCTGCCACTTCCCAAAGGCCGTCAGGCTGGTGTCTGTATTTGGTGTCCCTTATTACCTCTAGATAGATGCTTTGACGAATTGTCACAGAAAATAGGAGCAAGTGAACAATGCTGCCTTCTATCTCTCTGGCTCTGCACACCAGCTGTCCCCATATTTCTTTAGATTCTGTGTCTTCATTAGGAAGAATACCATGAACACACAATGCATGTGCAGTGCATGTGCATGCATACTTTACGCATTTAATATGTAATGAACCAATAAAGACTTTGCTATGTATATCAGGAAACTTACATGAACTAGAAACTCAGCAAGATATAAATATAAAATAATACCTGAAACATTAAATTATGTTGTCTTATTTCAGCAGTTGTGGGTACTAATTTTATGGGTGAAGTTGGTTGGGACATTCTGGGTATATGTGGTTTGTTTCTGGATAGCACTAGCATTTGAATCTGGAGACCGAGTAAAGTAGATTTCCATCTTCAGTGTGATGTGGGCCTCAACAGTGTACCAAAGACCTGACTAGAAGGGGGACAGGAGTCTATTATCCCTGCCTGACTGCTTGGGCTGGAACTTGGTATTCTCCTACCTCAGACTGGCTCAATGTTCCTGGGTCTCAAACATTTGGACATGGATTGGATTATACTGTTCTTGAGAGAGGAGGTCATGAGACTTCTCAATCTATAAATCATGCGAGCCAGTTACTTAACATACACACATAATATATGTTACTTGTGTATCTTTCTCTTTTCTCTATTATATATATCTATTGATCTATCTATCAATTGATTAATCTATCAATCTATCTACCTACCTATCCATAGTTTTTTGTCTCTCTCATCTATGGTCATAGCACCTTGAACACACTCCTGATTTTTTCTGTCTGTCTATATTATGTATATAGATTCAATCAACACAATTTGCTTTCACTAAAATTTCTCAAAATTCCATATATCTTCGGAACAGTTTCTCAGCCACTGAGGAGCCTCTTTGCACCTAAATTTCCTGTACATAATCAGATTCTAGATTTGAGTACGGGCTGTAATGAGAAGTGACTTTGGGACACTTGAAAGAGAGTGAGTGTCCTTTGCCTGACGAAGGTGTGGATCTTCAAGGGTAGGCAATGCCTGACATTGCCCACCCTGATATTGCCTCCTGGGATTCGAGCCTTTTTTAATGTTTTGTTTTACTCCATCAGGGTTGGTTCATGAGACCAAAAGTGATGGAGGACTCTCATTGGTTAATAAAGAAACTGCCTTGGCTTTTTGATAGGGCAGGATTTAGATAGATGGAGTAGACAGAACAGAATGCCGGGAAGAAGGGAAGTTAGCGAATCACCACGTCTCTCCTCTCTGGGACAGACGCCATGGAGCCAGCCACCAGGTCAGACATGCTGAATCTTTCGCCGTAAGACACCACCTCGTGGTGCTACACACATTACTAAATATGGGTTAAAGCAAGATGTGAGAATTAGCTAATAAGAGGCTGAAACTAATGGGCCAGGCAGTGTTTAAATGAATACAGTTTGTGTGTTGTTATTTCGGGTTTTAAGCTAGCCGTGCAGGAGCCAGGCAGGACGAAAAGCAGGCCTGCTTGCTCTCATTACTACACGAAAGCATGCAGCGGAAGTGATGGTGCATGGTTTCCGAGGCCACCTTGTCCTGGCCACCTTGTCCTGGCCACCTTTGCCTTGCTTTGTTGGTTAACTCTGGAGAAGTTAGCTACTGTGCTGTGAGGAGGCACACAAGCAGCCTGGCATCTTCTCCAAGCATCAACTTACCAGCCTGCTGAGTGAGCCATCTTGAGGCTGGCTTCTTCATCTCACAGACATGTCTCTAGCTGGGGCCTCACTTGAGACCCTGAGCCAGAATCGTCCAGGAAAGCTACAGCCCAACTATGTGAGATACCAAATATTAATGATCCTACACTTTAGGGGTGACTTGCTATTCATCAATATATTACAAATACAAACTTGAATATTTGGAGAGCCTGCTTCTCAGGTATCTATACCTGATGTGGGATTCCCTTCTGTATGCTATGAATGCCATTGGTTAATAAAGAAGCTGCTTTGGACCTATTGTTGCCCAGGTTAGTGCAATTTGGGAATTCCAAGCAGATAGAGGAGAAGAGAGTAGGCAGAGTCAAAGAGAAGCCATGTAGCTGCTGTAGGAGATAGATGACAGATGGACCCTTACCAGTAGGCCACAACCATATACTCATACACAGATTAATAGAAATGGGTTGATTTAAGATATAAGAGCTAGCTAGAAAGATGCCTAAGCTATTGGCCAAGCAATGTTGTAAATGATACAGTTTCTGTGGGATTATTTTGGGTCTGGGTAGCCTGGAAATGAATGAAAAGCCTCCACCTACTTGTACCCCCTTGGACTTCCATTTGGACTTCAGAGTCAATGTTAAATTCAGATTACAGTGGTTGGGTGCAAGTAATCTCTGTTTTATGTAACAGTGATTCCTAAGCATTAGACTTGTAATGCTGGCAACTCAGACACACCAGAGAGAAGTCCCAACAGCTTTCTATAAATGAAAAAGGGATCTGTAGATGGACATTTCTGTCCTGCCCAGTCCCACAGCCATTCAGTCCCAACAAAACATACAGAAGCTTATATTAATTATAAACTGGTTGGTCTATTAGCTCAGGCTTATTATTAACTAGCTCTTGCAACTTAAATTAACCCATAATTCTTATCTATGTTTAGGCACATGGCTTGGTACCTTACTCAGTGAGGCATTCTCATCTTGCTTACTGTGCATCTTTCTGGTGACTGACTCTGTCTTTCCTCTTCCCAGAATTCTCCTAGTCTGGTTGCCCCACCTGTACTTCCTGCCTGGCTATTGGCCAATCAGTATTTTATTAAACCAATATGAATGACAGATCTTTACAGGGTACAAGAACATTATTCCACATCACGGGTCTATAGGAAGAAACGTTCTTCTACCTGGAAAAGTGTGAAGGATAAAGTAATGCATACTGCCTTTGCTGCTTTATCTCAAACTTCAAAAGCTTCTAACACAGCATTTATGTTTTATTAATTTGGAAAAGGCATTCCATTTGTGGGTAGAAGATGTAACCAGAAAATGTGCCCTGATTGATGGTGTTCCAGATATCCTTGAGACTGTGTGAAGGGAATCCCCAGAAAGGAGTGCTATGAAGCCTCTCATTGCAAGCAAGCAGCAGTTTTAAGCATTGAAGCTCAGATGTAAAGGTATCCTGGCAGTTGGGAGCCAAAGAATACCACAAAGTCATCATAAACATAGCAACTTATAGCCCTGCTCCAGGGAAAGGTTTCCCCAATGCAATTGTAACAACTCTGCTCAGGCAGGGGAGGGTTTGCCCAGTGAACTCTGAGAAGCCCCAGAGTGTAACAACTGTGGTCTGCTAGGGAAAGGTTTCCCCAGGGAAAGTGTTACAGTTCTGTTCTGCTCCACTCCTGCTCCAGCAACAGCTGTTATAGCTGGACCCCACTCTGGTGGAAAATGTCACACTGTAAAACAAACCTCACTTGAGATTTATTGGAAAGAAAGAGGGATGATGTCTGTCTTGGGTGAGAAACAGAAGCAAACTGAACAGGGTAGAGACCTCATGCAGCATATTTTTTGGGGGTGGAGCGTTCCAGGGTGACTTGGAATTGGTAGGAGTTAGTGCTCAGGGGGCTAAATGATTGGTGGGATTCCATACTCAAGGATTGGTGAGGTTTTGTGCTCAGGGAACTCAGAGATTGGTGGGATTTTAATCCCTGTACCCAAGTCAGGCTCAGAGTGTTTTTCCTTGACCCCTTTCACCCTACATTATTACATGCATTCCAGAAGAGTTTTAAACTGAAAAATACAGAAGTTACTAGAGATGCTCATTGGCTGATGAAGAAACTGTTGCTTCAGCTGTTGTTTGGCAACCACCCACAGCAAGGCTGCAGTTGATATGAAACTCATCTCTCCTAGAAGAATATAGTCAGTGGAACACCCATTGGTACCAGATGCATACAACATAGGAAGGCAGATGACCTCTTTCCGTGCAGTAGAATAGATGAAAAACTTATATGGTCTCAAAAACAAAACTCAAAATATTTGCCCATTTCTGATTACATTAAAATGTGTAATGGCAGCCATCTTTTATGGACCATTCCAATGCCAGTGATACATCACAGAAGTGACATAATACTTAAAGACAAGAGAGATAAAGTTTAAAGTCTTGTTAATACTAGACAGTAAACCCAATCTCCCAAACCTGATGGTTATGAAAGTGTGGAACTTGTATTCTCACCCTCAAACACACCTTAATGCTTTGGCCCCTTGACCAGGACAGGTTCATGGGCCATGAACACCCATGTGGTATTTGATCATATCCTATCAGTAATGGGATGTAGGCCCTAGCCTGGATATATGATGCGGTGCTGCATGATTGTCCACTGTTCATTAAAGATGCAGGAGAGGAGCTGAAAACAGAAGCCTACCGGAAGAACAGCATCACGAGATGACGTTTAGTATGTGAACTTGCAAAGTTATTTTAAAGGATTCCTAGGGATTAATGGGGGAGATTCAGGAAAGTCATTTATGCATTAAGGCAAGTGGATAGAGGAGGAGTTGACAACATGCTTGATTAAGAAGTGGTTGAATACAGCCAAAGTCATTGGGAAGGGCTAATAGATGACTTGGAAGACAGGTGACTCATCTAAAGGGGAAAGAGAAGATAAAGACAAAAAAAAGAAAAGAAACAAACAGACCCACATTGAGAACATTGACAAACTGTACTAAAGTTCTTTGGGTTGTACAGCATCGAAACTCAGGTGAACTGCAGTGATGTCATGCATGTGATCACCAAAGGACCACAGTCTCTGTGCTTCTAAAGGGTTTTTGGAAATCACTTCACCCATAGAAAGTACCTCACGTATAGAAGTCCTCTGCTTCTGACATTCAGTCAACAACGCTGCCTTGACTGGATGGTGAAGGGCCCAGCATCATCTGGAGCATACCATCTCTCATGAGGTCAGCAGTGAACTAACATGGTACAATGACTCTCATCCACCTTGTATTCCATCATGTAGGCATTGGATCCCCTCACATCACCACAAGAACAAGTCTGGATAGGGTAGAATAAGATAGACCACTGTTCTAGTGTGATTTTTGCTACTGTGATAATCATGTGACCTACATTTCCTGGTCAAAATCCATCACTGAGGGGAGTCAGGAAAGGAGCTCAAACAGAAACCATGGAGGAACACTCATACTGGCTTACTCTTTGAATCACTCAACTGACCTCCTCCTCCCTCTCTGCTTGCCTCCCTCCATCCCGCCTCCCTCCCTCCCTCCTCCCTCCCTCCTCCCTCCCTCCCTTTCCTTCTTAGTTGATTTTTTATTATTTTAAACTTACATGTATGAATGCATGTCTGTGTGCTGGTATGTGGGTGTGCACCTGTGATTGCATGTGCCCAGGGAGACCAGAGGCATCAGATATCTTGGAACTGGAGTTATAGGCAGCTGTAAGCTGCCAGAGGTGGGTGCTGGGGATCTATCAAGCCTAGGTCCTCTTCAAAGGCAGTATGTGCTCTTAATCACTGAACCAGCTCTCCAACCCTCCAGCTAACGTTCTTATACAGTGTAGGCTCACTTGCCTAGCAGTGATGTTCACAGTGGGCTGAGTCCTCCTCCATCAGTTATCCATTACCAATCAAGGCAAGGCAATTCCTCTAAGACATTGGCCTCAGGCTTGACTAACTAGGACAACTCTCTCTCTCTCTCTCTCTTTCTCTCTCTCTCTCTCTCTCTCTCTCTCTCTCATCTTTCTCTATATAATCTATATCTATCTTTTATCATAGTGTATTATCGGTTTTCTATTTTATTATTGTTACTCTCTTACTATCTATATAATACAGATTAAGCCTTTGTGCTTGTATAGGAAAAATGTAGTATATATTAGATTGAGTGCTATCCAAAGTTTCAGGCATCTTTTGGGGGACTTGAAGTATGTCCTCCACTGATAAGGGAGGATGGCTCTATTGCTGGCTCTACTTACTGCTAGCCCTTTTCAGAAGAAGTTTCAGGTTTTTTTTTTTACTTTAGCCATGGATGGGGGCTTGAGGGGTTACTAATGCTTAGCGTCTACTCATGTTTTTTCACTCACACCAAGTCAAACGATTTGAAAAAGAAGTTACTCCTGGCTTCTGCTTGGGTCTGCTCATGGCAGTGTGGCTCTGGCCGAGCCTCAGAGCCTGAAGCTTTCATTCCCTGGGGCAGACCACATCTAAAGGCCCAGCTACAGCTTGTATTTTTATGGATACCAGTGATGAGTAGAAAGAACCAACTGCTTCTGTGGTCGTCACAGGGCACAGCACAGTATCCTGTTGGCAGAGGAAGCCAGGGTCTTCTCCTCCCACTAAGTAAGTAATGGGCTCTCCAGTTCAATATATATATGGGGGCAGAGTCTCACTTTGTACTTCAGACTGAACTTGAACTTGTGACCTTCCTACCGCTGTGCCCTAAATGCTGGGATTATAGACATGTACCATTGCCGTGCCATGCTTTCTGATTTAAGTCAGTTCTGACATGTTACCCTTGAACTGTTGCTGAATATGACAGGATTGTCCCTACTTTAGATGCCAACCCCAAGCAGATGTTGTCACCTATGTTTCAGTCTGCATTGAGGTTCCCATGACCTTCTCCTTGACTTGACTCGCTGGGAAAGCTCATTGAACTCAGGGAAACACCTGTACTGGTTTGTAATAAAGCTATTAGAAAGGATTAGGGGTTCTCAACCTGTTGGTCATGACCCCCTTCGGGTCCCATATCAGATATTTACACTGTGATTCATAGCAGTAGCAAAATTACAGTTATGAAGTAGCAACGGACATAATTTTATGGCTGGGGGCCACCACAACCTGAGGAACTGTATTAAAGGGTCACAGCATCAGGAAGGCTGAGAACCACTGCTATAGATGAACAGCAGAGACAAAGAGCCATAGAACTTGAGGACAGGGAGGGACACAGCTTCATGTCCTCTGCAGTATGCTGTCCTTTAGAAATCATCATATGTTTGGGGACCTGGGAACTCTTCCAATATGGTCCTTTTATGCAGTTTTCTGAAGGCTTCGTTACATAGGCACTTGAGAGTATGTCAGTGGTTATTGGTTATCAACTTAACTTTTGTAATAGCCATCCCCACCCTCTTACAGCCCCCACCCCTGCCCAAGCTACCAGTAGTGCTGAAGACCCCCAACTTTCTAGTCATTTGTAGTTGAATTTTTCTCTGGACCACCAGCTTACAAATAACAACATGGAGACTTATTATTATGAAACCTTAGCCTTAGCTTAGGCTTGTTCTCAACTAGCTCTTATAATTTAAGTTAAACCATTTACATTAGTCTGTATTCTGCTGTGTGGCCCTTGCCTTTCTTCCATCCCTCACCTTCCCTTTCCTTTCCATGTCCCATTGGCAAATCTGAATGCTTATATTCTTGAGACTTCCTTGGATCCCTCCTCCTCAGATTCCTCCTTAGATTCCCCCTCTCAGTTTAGTCCTGCCTATTCTCTCCTGCTTAGCTATTTGGCCATTTAGCTCTTTATTAAACCAATCAGAAGATTCCTTAGGCAGAGATGTAGCTTTACAGTGTAAACAAATACCCTGCAACAGCCTTGCCTTGCTCTTTCCTGTGACCAATGATCATTCTCCAGCTCCTCAGAATAAAGAAAAGCATCATGTTGGAAGGCCCAAGGATTTCCAGGGTATTGTAGCAGGGAGCAGGGAAGGAGACCAAACACATATTCTGGAGCCTCATAGTGATCCCTTGGCATGGCATCTAACATGCTGTGGTTGAGGGGGCATGTTAGCCATCTTCAGATGATACGGCAACAACTTCTGCTCCCTTTTCCTTTGAACGGTTGTCTTGATTATCAGAGAGGCTTCTCCCAACATCGACCTCCTCTCTCACCATCTATTTTTTTCGCAAGACTTATCAGTATTTGAATTTATTTTTGCCAATCATCTTCTAGAAAACACGGCACTCTAGTGCCAAAACCAGAAGAGGAAGGACCTTGACTGTCTTGTGCCTAGCTGTGTCTTCAGTACATATAAAGAGAGCTTGATCAAAGTCGGTCAGAATGAGCAGTGAGATGCTTAGATGCTACTTTGTGTTTTACTGTGGAGTGGTTATTGGTTTGTGTGTCATAGAGTATCAGTTGGCTGGGGAAGGGCTCTGGCCTCAGTGAAGCGTGTTGTCTCCGTGTTTCCCCTTGTTTCATGAATAAACAAGTTTCATAAATAAAAAGCAGTGTTTATTCTACTGACGGTGTTTTACAAAATTGAAGTGATAGTGTATCTTGTGCATAGAATTCTCATTTAGTTTTTCTTTTCTCTCTACACACTGTCTCTTTTTCAATCTGCTCACTCTTCTGTTCTCTCATAGGCTATAAATACCCATGGATAATCTTTTATATCATGTGTATGAACAGTTGATTTATACTATCACAGATTATTGTCAATATTATTGGAGAACTTTTTTTCTGTCTCTGATGATTTTTCTATAATGACTAATTTCCCCATAGTATTGGTCATTTTTTGTGAGCTCATCTTTGTGTATGAGCTCATCTTTGTGAGTTCAGCCATTGTTTTCTGGGGTGACATAGATTTCTGACTGTCCTCTTGTTTAGATTGTCTTGTTTCTCATTTACCCTTTTGGAACACAGTAGGTTTAAGTGGTTCTAACCATTCTTTTTAAATAAAAAATTATGTTTAGGGGAAAGAGAGATGGCAAAGTGGTTAAGAACACTTTATATTCTTGCAGAGGACCCAGATTGGCTTTCAGCACCCACACGATGGCTCACAACAATCTCTATCAGTTTCAGAGATGTGGTACCCTCTTTTGACGTTTGCAGGCACAGCACACATGCAGTGCACATACAGATAAGCAGATGCATACACACATACATGTAAAAATTAGGAAAGCTATAAAAATTACCTTTAGATAATCTAACATAAATTGCCACGCTGAGAACTTCTAAGTGTGTAGTTCAAAAGTTTCAAATACTCACATGCAGCTAATTTCCTGAATGTTTTCCTCTTATACAATGGAAATTTTATGTCTATTTAACAACGACTCCCTTTCTGCCTTCTCCTCAGGCTCTAGAAGCTGCCATTCTGCCTTTTATTTCTGAGTTCCACTCCAGACCCCTCACAGAAGTGAGTCATATTGCCTTTATCTTCTCCTGACTGGCTCCCCTCCCCCACTTACCTTAATGTCCTTAAGATGAATCCTCACCATACCGTGTGCCAAAATCCCCTTCCCCTGAAGGCTGAATACTATCTCTCAGATGTAAATGCTTCATTGTATTTAACTTGTCATGCACTGGTAGATGCTCAAGTTGTTTTTACCTTTAGGTTAGCATGAGTCATGCTGCTATGAACATAGGTGCAAAGATCTCTTTTGAGACCCTGCTTTCAATTCTTCTGGCCCTACACCCAGAGTGGGATTGCTGTGTGCGTTTTAAAAATTAATTTACCCACAGTGGTTCTGTCATGGTGCAGTCACTATGGATGTGAACATTGCCTTGTGTGAACAGCATGTCCAGGTCTCCAGCTTCAATGAATGCCTTTTCTTCGCCCTTCCCTAAGGTGATGATAGGCTATTTTGCCGATACCTTAAACCATGGTGCTGAACTTCTAAATTCATTGTCATAGTTCGAACAAAGCTTTGGGACTCTGGGCTTTCTGCAGGAGAGCAGTTTCAGCTTCCTGTCCTGCAGGAGCCGGAGTCTTCTTCCCCTTTTCCTGCACAGGTCAAACTTGCATCTCAAGCCCATTAGTCTTACATCTGCTCACAGCTCCCTGTCACCTCTCTGGCTCCAGCTCCCTCTCACCACCTTGCCTTTGCTTCCAACACCTGGGGATTTACTGTTATTGCTTTTGAGTGCGCATGAAAACGTTTACCCAGAATTTCAGGTGTTTGGAGTGTGCATATATTTCAGGGCACACGCCTTTCCAGGTCTGCTTGACCTGCTCTGTCAATGGAGATAATCTAGTTGATGTTTCATTACGGTGAGAAACCTAAAAGATTAACGACTGAGTCTTCTGAGACCCTCCCCTAGGGAAGAACTTTAGTCATGATGCCCCAAATGACAAAATCTAGGCCCTGCTGAGGGACAGGTGTGGTCCAATCCAGTTTGAACTGGGATTCCCAGCAGAAAAAGGTTCCTCTTGTCAGCGCCACATGGTCTCTTCTCCAGGCGATGTGTGTGGAACCCAGATGGGGGATGCAGAGACAGGCAGATCCAGAGCTCAGAATGTGGAGGGGAGCCATCCTGAGGTGAAAAGAAGAGGCCTCTGTTAGTAAGCTGAGTGACTGCTTCCAGGAACCCTGTAGATGCCCAAGTCTGTGGATGATCAAACCCTTTTTATGAAATGAAATCCCTTTTATAAAAATGGCATAGTGTACATGCCAGCTCATCTGTAGATTACTTATAAGTATTTAATATGCTATAAATTCTATATAAATAATTATGATGTACTATTTAGGGGCTGTTCACCAGAGAAAGTGTGCCTGCTCAGTGCAGATATGAAAGTTTTAATCAAATATTTTCAATCCAAAGTTGGTTGAATCCACGAATGTTACTGACTTCCGGCAGTCACACACGCACACACACACACACACACACACACACACACACACACACACATATGAACTTGTGTGGGTTCACAGGCAGGTGGAGGCCAGAGGTCAACCTTGGGCATCATTCCTCCAGAGCTGTTCTCCTTTTCTTTTCGAGGTCGTGTCTCTTGCTGATGGAATTCGTTGTCTCTCTCATGCTGGGATTACAAACATGCCACGCCACATCAAAGCTTTTCCTTTTACATGTAGGCTCTGAGGATTGAACTTGCATTCCCACACTGGCAGGGCTCACGCTTACCAGATGAACTGTCCCCACAGCTACTACCCATGGCCTGCAGGCTGCTCCGGACTCCACAGAGGTGATGTTGCCAGTATGTGAATATCCATGTTCAAGCACTTCAGCCAGCACTGGGGATTCTGCAAGCAGTCCTAAGATGAGAGAGGAGGCGTCTCTCCTACATGAGTAGACGTGGGAGAGAAACTGCCTCAGACATGCAGAGAATGAGCAGAAGCCAGGAAAACATGCAAGAAAGAAAGTAATACATGCCACCCCAACGGCATGCTTTTATCATCGTTGCCATTATTTTTATATTTGGCCTAACATTTTCAATATGCTTACAGTGATTAGCAGTCCATTCCAGACTTATACAGCGTTTCTTTCTATTCGTACACAAAATTGCCTGAATCAATGGTATAGAAACGTACATTTTTACCTTGCTGACTCACAGCTTATACCCGGTGTAGTTTGTGACAGCGGGCATGAAAGAGCTCCCCCGGTTACTCACACAGGAAGATGCTTTAGCTAGGGGAGTCTTGTTTGCATTTACAGAGCACTAAGTGCGCCAAACCGGTCCAGAAGCTGTCCTGTCAGACCCTGCTCCACAACCCCCCCATCTTATTGCTCATCATTGCTGTGTAGTAGAGACCTATACAGCAACCCAGTGAGTTGGGTGTTGCTATTGCTCCCCTTGTTTCAGGTGAGGAAACTGAAGCTCAGGGAAATGAATTCACCCAGTGCCATAGAGATAGTGAAGGAGGTGAAGGGTGAGTAGCAGAAGACAGGACTGAGTAGGGAGAAGTTTTGTTCTTGAGTCTCTTCTTTATAATGAACGGATATGGGTTGCCCCCTCTAATGCTTTTTCTGTACACTGACAGACTCCTGCACTTCCCCTTACCTTGTTAATGGTGAATTACAATGGCTCTTGAATAGTAAACTAGACGTGAACACTTAGGTTAAAGGCTATTTGGTCAGGTCTGTGTATCTTTAAATATATTTCTGAGTTCTATTTGCTAGTATTTTGTTAAAGATCTAGCATCTATGAGCATGAGTTATATTGGTCTGCTGTCCTTTCCTCCTGCTTTCCTCCTTCCCTCCCTTCCCCTCTCTCTCCCTCTCTTCATCCTTTCTTCCCTTCTTCTTCCTCCTCTGATGTAGAATATTAGTTTAAGATATGTTATCCTCATTTGTGCTGTGGAATATTTGTTTAATGGTGCAAAGATGTGTTGCATTATTTTATGTTTTATGCATTTGTTTAACTCTGTAAAGGTGTGTTACTTTGCCTGCCTAAAACACCTGATTGATCTAATAAAGAGCTGAGTTGGGTGGGGGAATGGCTGGAGAGATGGCTCAGCAGTTAAGAGCACTGGCTGTTCTTCCAGAGGACCCAGGTTCAATTCCCAGCATCCACACGGCAGCTCAGAGAGGTCTGTAACTCCAGTTCCAGGGAATCTGACACCTTCACACCAATGCACATAAAATAAATTTAAAGAGGGAGAGAGCGAGAGAGCAAGAGCGAGAGAGAGAGAGAACGAGAGAGCACTGAATTGCCAATAGATAGGCAGGAGAGAGAAATAAGTGGGGCTGGTGGGCACAGAATAAATAGGAGGAGAAACTTAGGGATAAGAGGGAGAAGCCACCCAGTCATCCAGCCAGCATGAAGTAAGAAGCAAAGAAATACATACAGAATAAAGAGAGGTAAAGTCCAGAGGCAAAATATAGTTAAAGAGAAACGGGATAATTCATGTTATGTTAGAAAAGCTGATTAGAAACAAGCTAAGCTAAAACCAGGCATTTATAAAAGAAATAAGTCTCCGTGTATTTATTTGGGAGCTGGGTGGTGGCCCCACAAAGAGTTAAAAACAAAAGCCAACTGTATCCTTCTCATTCTTTTACTTATGTTGTTATTTGCTGGCTTTGGCGCTTGTTTCCCCCAAACAATCTTTGACTGTTTTGAGGAGACTATGGCAAACTGTAATTAGTCTTTCTTTCGATGTTTAGTACAGTTTTGAGGTGAAACCATCTGAGCCCAGTGAAATCTTTTTGAGAAGAAAAAGATGTCTATTTTTTGGGGTAGCAATGGGACTATTCAAATTGCCACTTAACACTGGGTTATCTGAGATAGTGTGTGTCTATTAAGAAATGATGCACTTCTTCTAAGTTGTCAAGTGTGTGTGTGTGTGTGTGTGTGTGTGTGTGTGTGTAATTGCCATCCCTCATCGTCTTGGGGCTTTATGCTTCTTCACGTGTTTCAAGCATGCTTATACATGATGTCCTGGCTTTGACTTGATCTTCTCTGAGTCTGTCGTTTGGGGACATAGAGGTACTTCAGTGCCTTACAAAGTGGAGGTCTGGGCTTCTGTAGCACGGTGGGGCCAGGAGCTTTTGTGTGGTGCTTCAGTGGAGTGAATGGCTCTTGCATAGATAGTTTCTGTGGTACTTAGCTTTCCCCTTATCTTTTAGTTACAAGGTGAGCTTCTTTGAGGTTACTTTTTGCTCATACCCAATGGCCCTGAAAAATCGTTGGATTGCTCAGTTCTAGACTTGGGAGGTGTGAGGCAAAAATAAAAACTGAAGCAGGAAACACTCCCCTCCTTCCCCACCTCGAAACTGTCATTCTTTGAGTCCCCACCTCACTATTCAGTTCTGCCCCACCCTCTCTACTGTCCTTTCTTCTTGTGTTTGGTTTATATAAATGTGCATGCATGTGTAATATGCAGTGTTTGTGGCTGTGGTGGGAGGAACAGGAAAAGCACATGCACGCTGACTTCTTAGTGCCGATCTTGCTTGAGAAAAGATAAGACGTGTTATTTTACTCTCATGAAACTACTCTGTGTTTATTAAGACTCTGATGAAACAAAAAAAGATGAAGTTATATTAATGAACGAGGTAAGGTTGACAGCCTAGAAAAGGACCAAGACATAGTGGGTGGGGCTAGGGGCTTGACAGGGTTTCACATTTCACTTTGACTTTAAATACTTTCTGCTCACATTTCTCTCTGAAAATTTTTGGATTTGAAACAGAAAGATGAATAGCAATGACTCCTGCTTTAAAAGAGCCCGATCCATGTGGATTTTGATTTGCAAAGCAAACAGGCTAGGTAGGATGCCATCTCCAAGTTACTTAACACTCAGGATCTCATCCACTGAATAAAGCCAGCTCTGAACCATTTTGCTCAGCAGTGCGGGATGGCTGGCAGAAATATAATCCGCACAAGTAGGTACAATAAACCTCCATTTAGAAAACATTTTCCCAACACAGGCAACACCGCGTACGGCTGGTGAGGCTATCTGTTCTCATATCTTCTCCCTGATACACAACTTGAACAAAGGCTGGCTATGCATCAGACATCATGCTTGCATTCTGACACCAGAGTCATAATAGGGCCTCTGAATTATTAGCAGCAGTGTTTTCAATGAGTGTTCTTGCCCTGGATGCAGACTACAGCCAGGCATTGGTATTCTTCACATTAGCGTCTCCATTCTGAGTGTGGCTGTAATAGCATCCCATGTCATGCGACTCTGGGGTCTAAATGAATTATTTTTTTTCTAGAAGTGTCTGCTTCATGTGGTAGCCCCCACCGCTTCTCACCATTTCTTCCGTGTCTCTGTTTCAACAGACGGTTCCCTATCTCATTTCATCTGGCTGCAAGAAATAACTACAACCCACAACATGAATTACCATTTAACTATACTGTAAATTGGTTATTTAAAAACTGGAGTCTATGCTCTCAATAGCCAAACCTAAATTAGGGGAAGGGCGGACAGCCCAGTCCTCAAAGGACAAAAATCTATACTAATTTCGAAAAGGCAGAAAACCAGCATAGAATTTCTTGACTGTTTTTCCTGCAAAAGAAAGCCATTGTGCCTCCATTCCTGGCCGTGTCAGCCGTCATGGGCCCCCTGCACCCCCACCGTTTTTTTCCCAGGCATTGATTGCTGACTTCCCCTGACACACTATCACAACCCATTAGTACTGAAAACTGACAGGCCCAGCTGTAGCAGCAAAATGGCAAGTTTGAAAGAAAATATCGGAAGCGCCAGGCAAAGCTCAGCTATTAGAAGCCACACAAGACTCAAATGCAACAATTCCTGCTCCCCACCCCCTGGACACCCTGAGCGAAGGTCAACAGACTCAGCAGGGTTTCTTTAACCCGGGCTCCAAGGGCTTGAGGAAACCATAAGGAATAGTACTTTTTACCCTTTCTTTCAATTTTTAAAGGAATTGGGTTGTGGAATATGGAAGCAGTTGGCCAAGTGCTTTTTGGAGACTGTGTGTTTTTCTTTACTGTGTCCCCTTTCACCACAAACCCCTCTCAGATGTTAGGAGTCCGGTGGCTCTGGGCAGCTGAAGGTCACCTTTGAGACTTAGATGGTGTCAGCATTCCAATGGTCACATGGATGGCCACGGCCAGCATCCCCTGTGACTGTATCTCTGTAAGTCCAATAGGCCTTACATTTGTAGAGGGAGCTGGCAAAGTGAGGGGAGCCAACGTGCCATGCTCTTCGGGGGCGAGACCTAGTTTGGATCCAGCTTCAGTTAAAAGACTGGATGTAATTGTATCGCCAAAGTCTGAGAGATGGGCTAACTGAAGATATAGTGGCCACCATCCTCTTGGGTAAAGAAATAAAATCTATCTGCACAGAGTCAAGAGCAGACGGGAGTCAGTGGCCAAATGCACTAAACAGAGTCCCTGTTTCCTTATCCCAGGGTGGAGAAGATGCAGTGGACACATGGGGCTCACATTGACTATTAGCAGGCTTAGAAAGGACATTTATCACCACGCTCACCAGTTGACAGTTCCAGGTGGGAGCACAAATGCAGTCCCTGGGTGTTACTCTACCTTTGAACCTGTACTCTTGAATAGGATTACAGAGTCTGCGTCCCAAGGTCCAGGATCCTGTCCTGCTTCCAATACCAGCAGGACTCAGATTCTTGGGCTTCTTTCTGGGTCATGTCATCTGACACCACCTTCATGCTCACAAGCAACTTTGAGTGAGCTTCTCTGCCTCACATGGACCTCTGAGGGGCTGGGGCTGGATCTTTGGCTTAAGACACATATTAATTTTGGCACATCTTTGGACTTGTGGCTCTGTGTGCAGCCTCTCCACTGAAAAACTCTCGGGCTAGGTTTTCTGTCCCGTTCCTAGCTTTGTACCCACCTTGCAGATGACCAGTTCAGACCTTGCTCGTTTTAGCCCATCCAGGGTGCTCTTGATTTTAGTGTTTATAGACTTTCTTCTAATACATTCTGTGGTTGAGCCACAGCTCACAATGCCCTCAACCATCTGAGCATCTGTGCTTCTCCGTGACCACAGTGTGACAAGAGAAGGCAAATCCAAAATCGTAAGAAACAGGGAGGTTGAAGGCTAAGCTAGGAAGACTGGTCCAACCCAAGCCATGAAAGCAAGCAGACCCTAGAACCTGTGAGCACCCCTGGGAGGGTGCTCAGAAAGGCCCACGGGATGAAGACAGGAGCGGGAAATTGCCAACTCTAGTAGCTATGAGGTAGAGATGGACAGAATGGAATCCAGAGTGGGGGCGGGGTGGGGGTGGGACTTCAGGCTGGGGGTGGGACTTCCGGCTGGGGGGGGCTGGGGCTGGGACTTCCGACTTATTTTATACACTTTGGCTTTGCTACTGTGTGGGAAGCAGATATGCTATGATATGACAGATATGGTCTAATCATCAAAAAAGGAGATGTATTAAGTACCTCTGGGTACAGTCCTGAGACCTTACAAGATGAGAGACTTGGTCTTCACAGAGAGGAGACCTGGATTAGAAACTGGAGGTACAGTAGCAAACACAGTTCATACATTTTTCAAGACCCTCTGACGAAAGACCTCCTGTTCTTCTTTCAAGTAAGCATATCATGGAAAAATAATGAGGGAGACAATAGGTGCATACTTACTGCATACTAAGTAGTGGGTCTTCCTCTCCATATGCATCTTAATTACATGCATATTAAAACCATATAGGTTAGTCATCTGTAATGATGTGATAGTTATGTAACTACGTGCTATGTTGTACTGTTTAATTATACTAACTGTGTCTCTTGTATGTGTGACTTGATCATATACACGTGTCATCATTATGCTGCCAGACCACATGGAACAGGTGCTGGGGATGTCAGTGTTGCTGTACAGAGGTGACGCAGCTTGGGTCACAAGACTGAACTTGCCTATTCTATGTACAACGGCTCCGTCATGACTCTCTCATGTCCCCTTCCTATTTAAGAAGTACTGACACTAAGTTTTAGTCACAAAAATTAAGACTACAAGCCATTAAAGTTGTCTTGAAAGAGACAGACACCTCAGGCTTCCTTTTAGCCTGGCTCAGCATTAAGACACTACCCAGAGGGATAGTTTATAACTTGCTGAGAGGGTATGAGAAAAATGTTAAGGAATATTTATTTGGATTTTTTTCAGGAAAAAAAATAGAATAAGTCCTTTGTTTCTTCACTGATTCTTTTGTAATGAAGAAGAGATGGATTTAAATGGCCACTGAAATACCAGGCCAAATTTTCAGCTTTGCTTTTGGTATGATTTCCCCACATCTTCACTGAGGGTATAAAGCTTGGCCCATGCTGGGTGTGTAGTACACAGGTTTATTCCCAACCCTCAGGAGGCAGAAGCAGGCAGAGCTCTATGAGTTCAAAGCCAGCCTGATCTACATAGAGAATTCCAGGCTAGCCAGAAGCTATACAGTGAGACCATCTTTAGAAATTTTTTTAAAAAAGAACTTGGCCTGACTGTATGCACGTTGACCTAGTTTGGTATGTACCAGTTAGAGGAGAGAATAAGAAAATAAAAAATATTAGAGTCTGGAAATTAGTTCACTTAATAAAATACTTGCTTTTGGATGAGTTTAATCACCAGAACCCATTTGAAAAATCTGGGTACAGTGATGAACGCTTGTAATTCCAGAACTGGGGAGGAAGAGACAAGCAGACCTTGGGGGCTCATGGCCAGACAGTATAGCTAATGGGAGACTTGTTTCATAGAGAAAGAGTGGGTGGCTTCTGAAGTCAACATCTGAGGTCAATCACTGACTCAACAAGTACACGCATGCACACACACACACACACACACACACACACACACACACCCCACACGCATGCACAGAGTATACCCCCACCAAATAAATCAACAAGCCTAATTCTGAGTTAATGGTTCCCTGAATGTTGTGTTTGTCACAGAAGTGAGTCTCTCGATGTGTTTTCATCATGCCATGCCCATCAACCTGGAATGGAGTAGATTAGTGTTACCAACCTACCCCATGCCATCCCTGCCATGTTTCCTATGACAGTTACTGTGCCCGGTCTTCTAGTTGTTTCCTGTTGCCATTGTTAGTAATATTATAAAAGTTACAGCAACTAAGCCCTTCTCAGATGCTAGTTGGTATACTGATGTGTGTGTGTGTGTGTGTGTGTGTGCACGCACGCGTATGCATCTGTATCTGTCTGTATGTGTGTATGTGTATGCGTGTACACGTTTATGTGTGTATGTATATATATACGTGTGAGTATGCATCTGTGTCTCTGTGTGTGCATGTGTATATGTGGGTGTGTATGAATGTATGTATGTGTGTGATATTTGAGTGGGGTATTCATATATGTGTATGGGTATGTGTGAAAGTGTGGGCACCTGTGTATGGAGGTTGATTTTGGGTGTCTCCCTTGGTCATTCTGCATCTTATTTCTTGAGACAGGGTCTCTTGCATTAACCTGGCTGACCAGTGAGTGCTAGGGATCAGTCTGTCTCTGACTCAGGTCTGTCCACCAGATGTGGGAGGATTTGAGCTAGGGTCCTCGGGCTTTGCTGTTTAGCCAATGCTTAGTCAGTGAGTCATCTATCGAGCCCCTGAAGCTATGACTATTAATTCAACCACATGGCCATTCCCTTTAGTCTATTCCAACCGTAGCTAAAGTCTGATTCAAAGTTTACAACACAAAAATGAAAAAATCTCAAATCAGTGTTACAATAATGTTTTTTAATTGTTTTCAAGACAGGTTTGCATATGATCAGACGTTACAGAAATATCTATTGGTGTTGAAGTTTTCAGATAAAAATCATTTATACCTGTTGCTACATATGTGTATAATTTATTATATATACACATATGTATATATATGGATTATTTGTGTGGATCTATGCATATACATATATACACACACGAACACAAGCATCCACATGGAAACACAATGTATAGCTTGGTCACTTATGTTTATATACATAGCTCTACACTCCTGTATCTGTGGATGTAAATTACCTAAAGAGAGTCTAATTAGCACTTGGACCTGATGCAACTTGAGGATGCCATTTCAACTTGCGAAGGAGATGCCCGTTATGAAACAGATATCAACACAAACCGTTCAGAAGCTTTATATACTTACTGGGCATAAAAAGGAATCTTAATTTGATTTGCGAAACGACTGTCTCTGCAAAGTTCTAAGTAAATACAATCTTATTTAAAATGCACTGGGAGGAAAGACAAATGGCTAATTACCATATGAAAAATGCTCAAACTTATGAGTATCAAAGAAATGTAAATTAAATGAGCGTTGAGGTTTTTTTGTCTATCAAACTGGCAAGCTTAAAACATTATTATACCCAGAGTTTGTGAGGATGAACATTTGTTGGGAGAATGCTTTGGCAATAGATATGTGTTTGTATATGTATTTAAAATGTTTATATCCATTGTCTAAGTAATTCTACTTCTAGAAGTTTTTCCTAAGGAAATCTTAAAATATTTATCATGCAACATTATGTAGAGTAGATACAAATTTACAGCTCCATAATTGGGAAATTAGGGAAGTTATGGTAGATGCATAGGATATATTTATATCATTACACACCTCCAGAGAACCATCTAGATGTATCCAATAATAGGGCAAGACATAGCCCTGTCTACCACATTGGTGTCACGGCATCATGAAGCAGAATTTAAAAGGCTGTGAAGCAATGCCTCAGACATCAGCGGTCACGGTGAGGCAGCCCTTCTGTTAGCTTTGCCCTCTTTTGTGGTTCCGAACTTTCCCAAGAGTAAGCCTATTTGTAGGAAGCTCAAACGCAATCATTTAAACTTGGGTTGAGATGGAAAAGAAGCCCAAATAAGCAGCAGCAGAAGTTTCCCTTTTGTTCCACATGCAAGAATTAGGAACAAAAATAGAGACAGAAGTTAGCTCTGCCTGGCCACGCGAAAGGAAAGAGGCAAATCTATGTCCAGACTGGAGGAGTCCCATGGCCGGGCGGCAGGGGTGGGGGGGGGAAGCCTGGGGGTATGCGGTAGTAGGGTTGGACCTGCATTTCAAGCTGGGAGTGGAGCAAAGGACAGCTGTCAGCTGCATCTTGTGTGCCTGTTCTGAAGCTAGTGACGGCATGTGCTTCTGCACACGTGACTAGACGCTGAGAAAACTCTAGTGAACCACACGGGGTTTCAGCAGCTAACAAAGTTGTTTCTCCCTAGCGGGAAGAGGAAGCAGAGGTGGCCACGTGGCGGAGAGCATGACTGGGGTGTGGATCAAATTCTGTCCTGGCTTAAGGTCGGGAACAAGAAAGACCCCTCCAAAGATGAGGCTGTATTTCTGAGCTGCAGCGCTTCCAGGAGCCAGGCTGAGGAAGGGGAAGAACCTTTCTCACCAGTTGGGAATGATTTTAGCCGCAGGAAGTTGCGGCCTTGGCTACACAAACATTTCTTATCCATCCTGAGAACAAGCGCGCAGGAGTTTTGATTAGTGCTCAGCAGTGCCAGCGAGGCGCTCTCCCTTGTCCTCTCCTCTGGGAAGTTTGTTTGTTGGCCACTGTAGCTTCAGGTATCTCAACCCCTGCCTCCCAGAAGCTGCCGAACATAACCTCCATTGCACCTTGTGCTGGCTGGGTCACACCCCCTCCACTCCCTTTGGCTCAGGCGAAACTATGGCGAAAGGATTCAGACAGTCAAAACTGCCTTAGACCAGTCACCAGCTATTGGCAGGACACAATGCTACTCAAGAAAACTGGGCTCAATTCATAAGGAAGTGGTGGGTTGACTTCATGTAGGCAATGCCCAGGAAGCATGAACTCTCAGATAAAAGTCAAGGAATTTCTGCTTTGGAGCTATAAATAACATATCAATGCAAAATTCACTTTAAAACAACTACCTTACTACCTGCAATACGGTACAGTAACAACCCCAAAACATGAGTTTAGTAGAACACTGCACCAATACTAGATGGATGTGAATGAAAAATCAATTAGAAACCTTGGGAATGGTAGATTCAGTCTTCAAAGCAAAAAGCAAACTTCAAATGAGACACAGAACTGAAGAGTTGAAGGGGTTGGGATGGAAGGCCAAAGCATTACCCGTGCGTGGCGTGCCTAAGAAGAAGGAACATTCAGGAATGGATATGCTAGTCAGCTTTGTTGTCACCGTGACAAAATACTTGGCATAGACAACTAGAAGGAGCAAGGGTTTGTTTCGGGTCATGGATCAGGGGAGACAATATTCCTTGGCTTCATTGACTCTGGGTCCCTGGTACCACAGGACATCATAGTAGTGGGAAGACATGGCAGAGGGTGCTTGCTTCATGACGGACAGGGAGAACAGTGATAGGAGAATAAAGAGACCAGGTATAACCTCAGAGACTGGTACCCAGGAACCTACTTCTTCCAACTAGCTCCTGCCTCCTAGTGTCTAGCACATCCCCAAATGGTGCTGCCAGCTGGGGGCCAAGATTTTAACACTGGAAGCTATCGGTGACACTTCATAGTCAAGGTACAGCTAGAACATGGAAGTTTAAAAAAATCATGTTATGTATACTTCATATTTCTGAAAGCAAGAATAAGGAGAGATAGGAAACATTTAAAAAAAATGATAGATGACAGTTTTCTAGGATTAAATGTGGATGTGAATTTGGCCTGGTAGGGCCATTTTGTCAAGCAGAACACAAAGGCAGTCATTCCTTGAATGTGTTTCAGTGGAACCACCGGATGGCAGGACTAAAGAGACAAAATACCAGAGAGAAACCTGGTTGCTAAAAGGGCTGATAGCGATTGCATGGACAGCTGATTGTTCACCGGTGACCACGGATGCCAGATGGTGGTGGAGCAGTGCCACAGGCCTGCCGAGGAGAAACGGCAGAATGCAGCATTTCTACCCCAGCTTAGCCATTTTCCAGAGTCAGTGGATGTCATGGTTTCCTTTCTGTTGCTATGACAAATACTGAAACTAAAAGCAACATTGGGTAGGAAAGGATGTATTTGACTTACACTCCCAGGTTACAGTCCATAATTGAGGAAGTCAGGGCAGAACCTCAGGCAGGAAGAAACTATGGGAGAATGCTGCTTTCTGGCTCAGTTCACAAAGTCATCCTTAGCCATGCAGCCCTGGGCCACTTGACTAGGGACTGATGCCACCTTCCCGGTGCAGGGGGCCATCCTGCATCAACCAAAAATCAGGTCAGACCTCCATAGACACATGCATAGGCCAATCTGATCTGGGAAATCCCTCAACGGAGACTCCCTCCTCAGATTACTCCAGGCTATTCCCAGTTGACAATGAAGGCCAAGTAGGACAACACGAAGAGAAAAGTGTACAAAACCAAGCCATGTGTGATGGGTCATGCAACCCAGCAGCGAAGTTCAAACCTATAAAAATAGAAAGCACAGGAGACAGTTTCTAGGACTTTTAGAAATACATTCACTCCTTTGACACAAAATCGAGTCACATAAGAAAAAAAATGTTATATTGACCTTTTTCACAATTGAAAGTATTTACCCTCTAAAAGACACCAACAAATAAACATCAAACCGCAGAGGGAAAGGTTATAAATATTTGCTATGTATGTGTATGGCAAAGGGCAGACGTAAAGGGTTTGCATAGAACACCTAATACTCAACAAGGAAAGACAAACAACCTAAAGGCAAATAGACAAGCTATCTGAATACTGGAAAAAATAAAGGTAAATAAAATGCCCAATAAATTCCTTAAAGGATGGCTAATATGATTACCCATCAGGGAAATGAAAAGGACAATCACAAAAAGAAACTAGTATTTACCTGCTATCATTTGAAGAAGACAAAGATTTGCCAGGCAAATGTAATCTTTCACTTATAAATACATCATAGAAGGCTCATGAGGGTAGCCTGCACTATGTAGTGAGATCTTGTCTCAAAACAACCTTTGTCAAAACATCAAAAATTGGTGAAGTTTCTGAGTTCTTGTAAGGCATAAAAATAATACCTGTAGTGGTATATTGTTTGTATTTTGATAAATAAATCCTGAAGACCAGAGACAAAGCTAAAATCACTAGAGGTCAGGCAATGGTGACACACAGCTTTAGTCCCAGGATTTGGGAGACAGAGTCAGACAGATCTCTGTGAGTTCAAGGCCACCCTGATCTATACAAGATCCATGCAGAAACAAATCGAGGTGGTGCTGACCTCCACCTTTAATCCCAGTCCTGGGGCGTCACACACTTTTAATCCAGCACTAGAGGGGATATCAAATGGGAGGAGAGAGAGGTTCAGTCAGTTTAGTTTGTGGTCTCCCTGCCTTGGTAGAGGTGAGACTTATCTAGTGGCTTGGATGCTTTGCTTTTCTGGCTTTTGAGTTGAACCCCAATTTCTGTCTTTGGGTTTTTATTATTTGCTACAAATACTACTTAGGAAAAACATTCACTAGCTTTTGTTTGTTTGTTTTAGAGTTAAACATGTACCTTACTACAGTGGTTTGAAATGTCCTCCATAGGCTCATGTGTTTGAATTCTTGGTCCCCCAGTGGGTGGTGCTGTTTTGGAAGGCTCTGGAACCTTTGGGGCATAGAGCTTAGTTGACTGACATAAGGTTGGTGGATGAGAGGGTAGAGCCAACCATTTCTAGACAGAGGTTTCTGCTTCCTGGGTAGCCACCATGTTGTGAGTGAGTGGCCTCACAGTCCCACTGCCAACAGCAGGAGTTGCTCAGCCTCCGGTAACAATGCCATGCCTTCTTTGCCATGAGCCATGGATAGAAATGAATACTGCTTCTCTTAACTTGTTTCTCTTAAGTATATTATCCCACTAATGAGATGAATACCTGAAACTCCCCACACGATCCTGCCATTCCATAGACATTTATCCTAAAGGACAATCCATGCCTACAGAAACACTTACAAAAACTTCATGGTATCTTTAATCAGTGTAGCCAGGATATCCACCAACTGGTAAGCAGGTAAGAAGTACATAGGATATTGTCCAGCAATAGAAAAATCAAGAAGAAATTTATATTTCGATATAACTAAATAAGCAACAACAATTATCACTACCACTCTTAGTCCATGCTTTGAGAATGTCTTAGTTTATTGTGAGTTGCTATAACAGAATCCCAGACACTGGGTAATTATATAGAAAAAAAATAGATTCTCATGTTTCTAGAAACAAGGAAAGCCAAGATGGAGGGATCACATCAGTGGAGGAACCAGCTCCTCAATGTGTCACGTGCTAGAAGACACCACATGATAGGTGGTGAGATCTGTAAAGAGTATGCAGCCGAGCAAGAGCTTGGAAGACAGGAAGTGCATGATGGGGCCAAGCTCTTGTATGACAGCCTCACTCTTGCCGGACAACACTGACATTGATCTGTTAATAGCAGAGATCCCATTTCCTGATCACCTCCTCAAGATCTCAGGCCACTGATGCTGCTGTAGGGCAGAGTACAGCCAGCATGTGAACTCCAGGAGACACATTGATACCATAGCAGATGATCTTACAGACTCAAGTGATCTCTGTGTAATACAAACAAATATTGGCTTCTCATGTAAGCAACTAGCATAAGTTTCAAATCATTAAGATGCCAAATACACAAAAATAAAGGCATTGGCATAAAGATTCCAGATTCCCACAGATCTGGAAAAATCCATACTTTCATAAACGAAACTTGTTTGAATGAGGAATTGTTGCAGCATTCTGTGTTTAAAAAGTTATTCCTCTAAGTTCTTTAAAAAATGTACCAGACAAAATGTTTTGTACATTTATAACATTCAAGAGGTTATGAAAGAGAGCTAGAATACTAAAATGCGGAATGATAATGCTCTCGAGACTGGAAATCATATGACAGAAAATGTCTAATTGCAAGACTTCTCTTTTTCATGTATTCTTCAAGTAAAGGTTTACTGAACACCAGTATTATTTTCAAATATATATGGCTTAGCCTCTTGGGTTAAATTCTGTTTATTGAGCCCAAATTAAGGCCTAGGAAACTGAATGAGTTGGCGCTAACCCTACAGGAACTTTCCGCTTCTCCAAGAACTCCGCTCTGCTATGACAGATGTCTGCCACGTTGATGCAGAGGTGGGATGAATCTTGTTCCCCCTTTTTGAGTCTTTGCTCGGCATACACCTAAGAGGCATACGGCCTAGCCTTCCTGATTTCCCCCTTTCTCAAGCTGTTCCTCCGAGCCTCAACTCTTAAAGCATTCTTTTATTCTCTTAAAGAACAGGGGAAGGGAGAACCAAACGGCATTCTATCATCCCCACACACGCACACTGTCTCATTCCTGAACATTTATGAGTAAATGCACCCTACCTCGTGCCTAAGCAATGGTTTGCCTTACGGCAGTTTGTAATGAAACACTGTCGTAAATCTTGAGCGACCAGCCTGCAACCTGGGAGAAACAAAACAAAACAAATCAACCAACCCTTCCTTCATGTGAGAAGTTCTGTCCTATTATTCCAAATGCAGATGGTTAGAACCACGAGGAAACCAAGAGGCAAAACAGTTTTTTTTAAAATCATCACTAGTTCTGCCATTTCTGCTATAATTTGGCAATAAACACACCCAAATTCCTTCATTTACAGACGTGATAGATTGTAACAGCAACTCTGAAACTCCATTACATAAATCACTTAAATAGAGATTCAGACATTCTGAAAATTTCCCATTAATTACCACAAAGGCAGGGACAGTGACGCCAGTGAGGTTCTCCCTATCTCGGGCTCTGAAGACAGACACTTAAAAATGCGGCATCTGGCCCCGCGGAGCAGCGTGGCTCATTGGTTATCCACAATCTTGTCGTTGGAGCGGCCATAGGTTGAGAATTGAGCTGACAGATGATAATGGAACTCGAGGTTGCTCGGTGTGTGGTGACGATGCCTGAGTCACAGGGAGGTTTTGAACTGTCTGCCCGGATTCCAAGACGCCCGGGTCTAGCGCATCCTAGGCGCCTTCAGTGTGTCGAGTGTTGTCAAGAAGGAAGATGTGTGGGTCCTTGCCTGGAAGGTGCAGGGAGACACCCAACCCTCCCCCAGAGTATGAACTATCTTAAAACGGAATTCGGGAATGATAGAGAGCAGAGCGTCTTCGATGACAAGGGACTGGCGAGCAATCTTTCTGCAGTGCAGCTCTTTCGTTTTCTGAGAATCAGCCAGGCCCTAGCAGCTCAGGCACCAACAATTCAGACACGAGACAGATTGCTTCTGGGGTGGCTGTCCGATTTATTCTCTAAGTTACAGAAGAGTGTCTCTCCTCCTCAACAGCTTCTGAGTTCTGCTGGCTGCTTCTAGGAACCTACACATTGTGTGTTTGACTCTGCAGACTGTCCTCCCTGAGTGGCCCTGATTCTTGGGTATCATCACACACACTTGTGCGGGGTAAGGCAAGGCAGGGTACTGAAAAACCCCATGAATCTGGTAGCTGGCTTGCTCTTTCCTTCCTGCACGGTAACCAGCCAGCTACAACAGCAGTGTTCACCCAGGTGTGGAGGCTGGGCTTCCTTCTCCAACACACCTGACCCACTGACTTAGCTCTGTTTCCCATTGTCCATTTCCCTCCAAGGCAGATACTCTGAATTCATAGGCGCCTCACACCTGCTTCTGGATTTTGCCCAGAGGGCCTTTCTTCACTGCACACTGCTTCCCATTCTGGCTTGTTGAAATTCTACTCATAGTCCAAGATTGATTTTCAACGTTAGTTGAACAATTGACTGAGATGCACTCTCTTCCAGATTTTGTGACCTTGCCTTCCTGTGACTCCGAGGCAGATCCTTGGCAGTCCTCTTTCCCTCTTAGCTTCAGCATCGACCATGTGTGGACTCTGTCACCCACTTTGGACCAGTCGTGGAACCCTCGGTAACCCTTCCTTCCGCAGCATTACAAATCTCACCCCCCCCCCCCCCCGATCATTTTGTGCACATTTGGTCTCTTGGTTCTCAGGTTCATAGTCCCCTTGCTTCATGATTTCTGAATGTCCCAATGACCTGTGTGTGAGCCCATGTACAGATTATATACTGGGTATTGGTAGATATTTTTTGATAAGGAAGTTTATGTTCTTCAACTTAAGGAAGGTGCTTGAATGGTTTGATCAGTAACCCACGCACATGTTACCCTCTGACAGTCCTATTATTGTTATGTTACAAAGGCTAATTTTATGTGTCAGGTTGACTGGGCTAAGCAGTGTCCACATAGATGGTAAGATAAGCCATCATTGGCTTTACTTCTCAGTGAGGGTGTTTCCAGTAGAATTTGGTATTTGGGTTAGTGTAAAGAAGAGCCAGCAGGCATCTGGCTATCTGTCTAGGGTCAGAATAGAGCAAAGAGGTTAAAGAAAGTCTAATTACTTCTTTCTTCTTGAGATGGGGCACCCATCTTCTTACCCTGGACTGGAAGACAGGTTACTAGGTCCTAGGTTCTCAGGATGTTAGATTCAGTCTGAATCACGTCACTGGCCTTCCTGGGTCTTCAGCCTGCAGGTGGCACATTATGGCTTTGTAGGCTTTTCTAGTCTCAAGAGCTTATTTTCTTCCTTAACCTCTCCTCATATATATAAATTATAAATATATATATAGTTAAAATATATGTCTATAACCTTAACTGAAGCTGTCTGGAGAGCAATGGTTTAGACAAATATGACCCTCCTTTGTCCATTCTCCTCTTCAAATTTTTTTTCTTGCTCCTTTCTTTTCTCTGTTTTTTCTCTTTGTTTCCTTGGAGATTTCATGTTCTTATCTGTCAACTTTCTACTAACTTCTCATTTCTACATTCATTATTTTATTGAGTAATTGATTTTTGTTGTGACAGAACACACATAACATAAAACTCAGCGTTTTAGCCCTTTTCACTGAGTAAACTCAGTGGCACCAACCATGTCTATTTCCGGAACCTTCCAGAATCCCAAATAGGAACTCTCTTTATCCAGGGAGCAATGATTTCCTGCTAGATCTGTTTTGGTCTTTGTCCATGTGGATTTCCTTACTTTAGGTCCCTCATAGTGGGAACAACGGTTCAACACTTACCTACTTACTGCATGTGTGTGTGCCCACATGTTCATGTTTGTGCCGTGATGTGGATGTGGAAGTCAGAGGAGAGCTTGCTGAAGCCTGCTTTCTTCTTCCCCTGTATGTGTTCTGGGGATCTAACTCAGGTCATCATGGGCCTTTACTCTCCGAGTCGTCCTACCCACCCTCATTCTTTTTAGGGCCGAATAATGTTCTGCTGTCTATACACATGCCACGTTTGTACACCTGCTCTTTGCCGGTGGACATTTGGGCTGTTCCCAGTTGTTGACTATTATGGCCAAAGATGCTATGAACACTGGTATATGAGTATCTGCTTGAATCCTTGTTTTCAGGCCTTTGGGGGTAGATGCCAAGAACTGAATTTCCAGCTTCCGTGGTAGCTGTGTTTTAAGGCTATATGGGACCATTGCATAGACAGCAGCTGCACGGGTTTATATTCCCACTGTCGACACATGAGAGCTTTTTTCTCCACGTCTTTACCAACGCATCTTTTTATTAGAAGCTAATCTAAAGTGTGTGAAGTGACAGCTTGTGGCTTTGCCTTGTGTCTCCCTACTGTCCTTCCATGTGGTTTGCGGTCATTTGTTTATCTTCTTTGGAGATATTTCTGATCCCACCCTTCACCCACTTGAACTGAGTTGTTGTTTACACTGCTGTTTGTTGACGGACAACAGATTGTAAGTAAAATCCAGAGTAATGAAGTAGAATGTCGAACCTCTTCCACTAAGGGGTGCTGATCCTGTAGTGGACACATAGCTTACAAGTCTCCCTCGTTCTGTGGGATGCCTCTTCCTGCACTGATAGTGTCCGTTGATGCATAAAAATTCAAAAATCTTATAATTAATGCTTTTTGTTTGTTTGTGTTTTAAATGTCATATCCAACAAATCATGGCCATATCTATAATCTATATTGAAGAAATGTTCTCCTGTGTTGTTTCTAAGGGTTCATAAAGTTCGGAAGCTTAGGTCTTCGATCCCTTTGAATGGGCTTTACTTATGGTGCTAGTTGAGGGTCCCTTTCCTTTTGCCACATAAATCACCCCCTCTCCCATCCCCTTATTGGAAGTCATTGTTAAAAACCAGCTGGCCTTTATATTGAAGACTTATTTCTGGACTTTCTTTTCTGTTTCCTTGTTCTATATTTGTTCTGTGAGTTTCTCTCGCTCTTCTTCCCCTTTCTCTTTCTATAGATATACTTTATTTTAAACTTCAGTCCACTGTTTTTTATACAAACCTACTTGAGAACATGATGCGTGACCCAGCGTGGTTTGGGTTGTTTGCCCTTTGCTTGTTTGAGACACTATATTCTCCAGGCTTCCCGTTGTCCTGAAAGCCTTCCCCACTCCTGGGTCTGCATACAAGGTTGTAATTACAGGAAAGCCAGGGAGGTGTGGCAGAGACCCAAACAGGCCGCAATCTGGATAGAGCCCCACACAGCAAAAGCACATGATCCCCTCTGGGGACTTGTCAGGATTAACACTTCATTCGTGAACCCCAGAATCTCTCACGGAGCCCTGTGGTGAAGTGTTAACCGTAGAGAAGTATGGGTTCCATATACAGAGAATCCAGTTGACTCACTGCTCCCGGGAGGTCCGGGTCCGATTGCCTGACTGATGCTAACTTACACTGAGGTGGGAAAAATAATAGCACCAGGTTGTAATATCTTAGTCCTGAGAGCAAGGAAGAGACAAAGGCCTAAGGGTAAGTGATTGAGGTCTGTCATCAAAACCTCCATCCCAGTAGAGTTCAGGGTGTGCCCTACTAATACCATGTTAACTACCTAGACTTCTTTCCAGCCAATGACTGTCCCAGAGTCACGGGGAGAAAGAGTCATTCATTCTGTCTCTGCAGTGAGGTTTGCAGCTATACCCTACCCCAGCCCAGGAGTTCCCCAGACCCCAAGCAGCCTCTTTCTGTGTTTTATTTTGTAACTGTAAACATTGTTTTTGTTTGGCTCCTCCTGTTTTTAGTTGCTTTGATGATGGTTTTGGGAGACAAGGCCAGAAGCCCTTGTTCACTTGCTATTTGGCAAAATCTCAGAGTCTGAAATAGTGGGAAAGCTGCAAATAACTAAGACTCTACAGATACCTCACAAAGCTCAGAAAGTCTGCAGCCAGATGAATCCAGGGGCAGGAGGAGCACTGAGCAGCTCCAGAAGGAGGATGAGGCCCTGCAACCGGAGTGCTCAGAACAGTGGCTTGACTAGTATCCCATAGTGAAGCTCCAGGCTGAGAAGCTGGCCTGGGCAGCTAGAATGATCACAAAGGGAACTGTCTACTGCAGAAGTCAGAGACCAAAATACACAGGAGACAGCACTCACAGTGGGAAAATACTGGGAGAAGAAACTTCTGGAAAAACATTATTCAGATGCCCAGGGATATTGCGTCCAAAGTCTAAGAATAGGTTTCTATTTGTTCTTTAAAGAGGCAAAGAGGTCATTCATTCAAGAAAAATGTCTCTTGGGAGTGAAAACCACAACAGGCAGTAACTTCAAAAGGGAGAAAATAAGGGGCTTGAGGGATGGCTCAGCAGTTAAGTGTGATTGATGCTCTTAAAGAGGACTTGAGTTCAGTTCCCAGCATGAACAACAGGCAGCTCACAACCACCTGCAGCCTGGCTCCAGGGGATCCAGCGCCCTCTTCTGGCCTCTCAGGATACTGTGGCTTTTATGCACGTGCACACAGATACTCAAAACACACATAATTTAAAAAAAGATAAATCTTAAAAAGAAGAGATTGCACAGTTAATTTTATTTATTATAAAGCACTTAGATGTCATATTTGCACACTGGAATCGATACAGCAGCCCTGAAGAGCATTTTAAAAGGCACAATAATGAGTACATAACAGGAGGAATCTTTTCATTACACCTCGGAATTTTGATATTCTGCAGGACTTCACAATAGTTTAAATTAGAGTCACTGTGATGATAGTAAGGCCTACTTATGCTGTATGTTGCATCATATGTTTTTATTTCCCTGCCTTTTGTGGACTGGATTGAGTTTCTTCTGTGACATTAATCATTTTGTGTTCCACTTTTATTCTCCTTGGTGTTTGCTCTTCACTTACTCATTCATCCTTATTGTAAGCCACTCAGTTTCTACAATCTTCTGTTCTAAGAGACTTTTCATGAAATATTATTTAGAATTTATTTTTTGTGGTCAATATACCCTCTTTTCTTTTTTTCAAAAATTGAGACAATAATAAAGTTTGATTCCTTGCTCTCTGTACCCTTTGAAGTTTTTCTTGGCCTTATTTTAATATTTGAGCTTTTTATCCACAGACATTTTCAGTGTGGACCACTTAGCAGCAGAGCCTGAGGTATCACTCCCTAGGAAGACTGGTGTCACACCTCTACATTTGAATGGCAGTTCAGCTAAATATAACATAGGTTCAAAGCTCTCTTCATCATATTCCTGGGTTCAGTGTTGCTGCTGGGACATACGCTGAAAGTTCTAGTCCCTCCATGGGCAATCTTCTCTTTATGTAGCCTCTCAAGAGAACAGAGTAGATTCATCGTCATCAGAGGGTTATTTATCTTTGCATCTACTTTTCTTGAGTTACTATCCATGGAGGAATACGTAGTCTTTGAAATTCATCATGTCACGCTGATTTCTCTCTGTTATCATAGGTCTCTGCTCTTAGTCAGGATCTGAGGGGCCTATTTGAATACCAAACTCTGAATGGTGGGTAAAAGTCCATGAGTTTAGGCAAGAAATAAAATCTAATCTGAAGGAGACAGACCTCTGAGGTTGGGATCCCAGCGGCTGACTGGAGGGAGTCTGTAGAACATTATTGAAGATAATAGACCTCTAATGTTGGGATCCCAGTGGCCGTCTGGAGAGGTCTGTAGGAGATTGTTTAGAGAGTACTCTTTCTTATAGTCTTCTAGAACTCACTGTGTGGAGGCCCAGCCTCATATACAACTTACTAGATGCTTAACCCTGTTCTGTGGAATTTGCACACATCAAATCATCAAATCCTCACTGCCTCATCGCTAGGTATCACTTCCTGGTCACATGTGGAAAAATTGAAGGCTGGTGTGGACAAGTGTTTTACCCAAACTCATACAATACAATAATACATGCGCCTGCCCGCATGTATATGTGAATGTTCTGAAACATTTTAGAAGTATACATATTTTCATTTTTTGTGTTTTTAAATTTTATAAATTATTTGTTATATGGTTATTTTAAAAATATTTAGTTTTAGTTTATGTGTATGAGTGTTTTATCTGCATGGATATATGTATATGTGGTGGTTTTAATAAGAATGGTCCCCAGAGAACCATATATTTGAATTATTAGTCACCAGGGAGTGGCATTATTTAAAAGAATTAGAAGGATTGAGAGATGTGGCTTTGCTGGAAGAAGTATATCATTGGGGGGGGTGATCTTTGAGGTATCAAAAGCCCATGCCAAACCTCCTGGGGGTCTGTCTCTCTCTTCCTCTATCTCTCTCTCTCTCTCTCTCTCTCTCTCTCTCTCTCTCTCTCTCTCTCTCTCTCTCTCTGCCTATGGATAAAGATGTAAAACTCTCAGCTACTTCTCCTGGACCATGTCTGTCTGTGTGTCCCCATGCTCCCTACATGATGATAATGAACTAATCTCTGAAACTATAATCAAGCCCCAATTATATGCTTTTCTTTATAAAAAATTATATGCTTTTTCTTTATATTGTGTTTCTCCATAGCAATGGAACAGTGACTAAGACAGCATACCACCTGTGTACAGTGTCCCCAGGGGCCAGGGGATGGTGCCAGGTTTTCCAGACTGGAGTTGCAGTGGGTTATGAGCTGCCATGTGGGAACTGGTCATCCCGTTTTTGCCGCAGAATGAGACCTTGTGTGTAGTCGTCATGCCTTGTTAGTTTCCCTCGATCTGGAAGGGTCCCTGGTCGTTTCCCCTTTGTCTCCCTTTCCTGGCTGCAGTAGGTTTCTCTTGCCACTGTAGCAACTTACCGTGAAATTGACAGCTTTAGAAAGACAAATTTATTGGCTTTCAGATTGTCAGAAATCTCCAAGGTGAAACAAGGTTGAGTTCCTTTGGCAGGCTTCCTTCTGAGGGAGAATCTTTCCAGGTGCCATTGATGTTCCTTGATGCATGTCCCTTCTCCTACCATAGAAGCCAGGGTGGCTGGTTGAGTCCTTCTCATGACAGCACATCCTTAGATACCCTTTCATATTCCTGGTGATACATAAGCTTTCCCTTAAGGCTTCCTGTCATTGGATGGATTAACCTGGGCAATTTCTTTAACTATAAGGGCCCTTCGGTTACATACATGTAACCTGGCCACAAGTTCAAGGTATTAGGGGGCCTTATATCACCTCTTAGTACTGCTTTTATCTACAAGAATTTATTTATATATTTAATGTGTTTGGGTGCTTTTTCTGCATGTGTATTTGTGTACTTTGTGCATGCCTGGTTACAGACAGCTGTGAACCACCATGTGGGTGCTGGGAGTTGAACCCAGGACCTCTGGAAGAGTAGGCAGTGCTCTCACCCTCTGAGCCATCCCTCCAGCCCATAGTTTGAAAATTTTAAGGTACATGTGTCAATTATTTTGTATAATATTTCTTATATGTCCTTGTCTCTATGGGAAGAAGTCTGGTTATAAGGTTTTAACAGGGTTTCTCTCCAAGTGTACTCTTCTCCAAACTGTCTCTCAGGAGTGTGGTACTGTATCTTTGCTACTGCTGATGTCATGGTGTCCGCTTTTAGCCCCCAATAGGTGCTTGAAATCAGTCTTCACTGTGCTGGCATATTCTATGTTTTTTTCTCCTAAACACATGTTAATTTTCTCTTCACTGTATCAAATACCTAAAAGAGTCTACTTAAGGCAGGAAAGATTTATTTTGGTTCATGGTTTTAGGGGGTTTAGTTCATAATGGAGAGGTAGGCATGGCAGAGTTTATGGAATGTTATGGCTGGGGCAGTGGAAGTGTGAGGCTGCCTGCTTACATCTTGGTGGATCAGAAAATGAACTGGTCAGGCAGGAACTAGGGGCAGGCTATAACCCAGAAGACCTAATCCAGGGGCCAGCGTTCTTCAGTTGAAGGTTCTACAACCTCCCCAGATAGTACCACTAAGTGGGGAGAAAGCCTATGGGGGCCTTTCACATCCAAATCATAACACCATACATACCTATGTCAAGGTGGAATTTATAAGTCAGGAATAGGAAAAGGTAAACAAAATAGTTAATAATAAAAAGGAATAATCATGACATTATAGTAAAAGTTATTTTTAAACCTATTGAGTTTTTTATTTGCAGAACTTTCCATTCAATGTTTCCAGGCCATTGTGGACTGGGTCACTGAAACTGGAAAGAGGGAATCCCGGTAAGGGTGACTCCCGAATTAACCTCGATTTCCTGCCCAGGGCAGTGTCCTGTGGTTTTCTGCTCTGTAAGGTAACTGTGTTCACTTTATAATGAATGGACATCTCCTGGGGGATTCCTAGAGTCCACGGGACAATCCTGTTTCTTATCCTACTATCGTCTACCAGTTTTCCCATGTGTCCCTGCTTTCTTGCTTGAAATAATTGTGACTGTAGTATGCTAAACAGTTACATTTTTATTTAATCTTTAGAATCAGGAGACATGTGGGGCTACAGTCCTTACAGTGTGAGTGGGGAAACAGGCTCCATGGCCAATCAGTATACTGAGTAGAGCGGAGCCACAGTGGGAACGAGTCCTGGGAAGCTTGTATTGATCCCTATGGGTAAAAGATGATTGGCAAGACATACACTGACCATTCCTAGCAGAAAATAAATTACTAAGGTCAATGGACCTCTGTGTTGAATGTTGTGTTGAGTTTGATTCATTTGCATCATGGGAAAAGAGACCTTCGGATGACAAACTCCAGGACAGAACAACAGAAAGATGTCATACTCAAAATCACCAACTCTGAAGAGGATACTTCTAGAAAGGCAGGTGGCATATCAGTCAAATTCTGCCTCTGAGGTTTTTCACGGCTGACTTCAGGGTCTCCAGGTTATGAAATAATCTTTCTGTACACTGTAAAGATGTGTCTTTGCCAAGGTGCCTTCTGATTGGTTTAATAAAAGAGCTGACTGGCTGGTAGACTAGGCAGGAGGTATAAGCGGGGGAGCCAGAGATAGAGAATGCTGGGAGGAAGAAGGGCAGAGTTTTGGAAATTGTGAGAGACACAGAGAGAAGCAAGATGAGCATGCCCGTGTTAAAAGAAGGTGCCACCACATGGCAGACTGATATGGTAGATGAGAAACATGGGTTAATTTAGAGTGTAAGAGTTAGCTAGTAACAAGCCTGAGTTATCAACTGAGCATTTATAATTAATAATAAGTCTTCAAGAGGTTATTTGGAACTGGCTCATGGAACAGAAAAGTCCACCTACGTCTCCAGGCAGGCCTAGTTAGTGGGCAGCCATGCCAGAAAGCAGCCCTTTTGCTAATTTTTTCTAAGGAACCCTCTGGAAGGGTTTCAGAGTAAGATCAGATTTTCCACCATGGCTGGCTGAGTCCCCATGGCCCCAGTGGATTTGCACAGAGCTACAGCATTCCTTCCCAAGGGAATTCTTAACCTCTCCCGCCCAATCAAAGAGGCCAAGTTTGCAAACCAGCCACATGGACTCTGTCTTGGTCCAATATCCCATGACCCAGAAAGGTGGGCTTTGGCCAGCTTTGTGTAGAGACATCTCCAAAGTAAAGTCAATTCCTAACGGATAAGGGACAAGGGAGACTAAGGATATCATCCTCGAGTCCCACCAAGGAGCTGGCCCTGAGCACCCTCCTACACTTTTAAGGAAAAGATGTTTAACTTGAGTTTTATTTTTTTTTTCTGGTTTTGTTTTCTGACTTTGACCTTAAAAAACAACTCTTGGCCACAGCCAGTGCTAATTAAAAGCAGGTGAACTAGGGGGTGCTGCCTGGGGAGTTTGACTGCGTGGGTTGTGGGTTTTCTGTTCCGCACAGGAGACTGGGAGTTAGGAATGCAAGGTTCCCTCCTCATCACGTCTGTGCAGCAAATTAAGCTCTCTTGCTGTTCTTTTGCTTTTTCACCAGGCTGTAGTATTTTATCCTTTGTAGGGTTGCAGGAAGTCAGGACTAATATGTTCATGATATTCTTAGCATAGGCAGGCAAAAGGGCACTGTCCGAATTCAGCAGCAGAGGTGTGTGTGGGATAGATTGTTTGTGTGGCTTGCTGCAGGCACCCTGACCCGGCCCACTTCTTACTCTGTGTGTTGGCGATCCCCAGTCTCCATATTACACAGGTTCAAGTTGATTGGGCAGGTCTGTAAACTTGTTAAAAATAAACACGACGGAATAAACATTTTTTTCTGCCAGTCTTTCTCTAAGAGGAAGTGTCTGTTCCCAGAGGTACTGAGGAAGCTAAGGCCAAAAGGCTCTAAAGCTCCCAGCATCCTGCCAGCCAGAAATGGGTCCTTCAAGGATGGCGTGAGTATATCTTTCTTGGATATACTCAGAGTGCCCCAGCAGCGTGGGACCTTGTGTTTTCCATAGTAGAAGAAGCATAGCTTTCTCCTAGGACTCCAGCTTCCCATTCTGACTCCTTCCCTGGGTTACTTTCTGAATGTGATATATATTTAATCAGTGCTTGATGAGTGAATATCAAAGTGATCATGATTCCTTTACTGGATGCTTCTGACCAATCAACCTTCGTGCCTTGTTTTCTTGCACATTCCATTCTTATTTTCTTCTTGGAAACTAAGTGGAGTGATTTGTGTTGCCCGGTATATGGGGTCGGTTTCTCATCGATCTCCTGTCTTCAGTTTTTTTTCTCCCCCTGGAAATGGCCATGAAATGACAGGATTTTGCCACTTCTCTTGGCCTTGAATGGGGGATCAGGTTGTGTGCTGTTTGGGGTTGTGAGTTTTGCATAACTGGCTCTTTTCCATTAATTTAAAACAGTGGCAATTAGAGCTTGCTGCCTTTGTGCAGGCTGGTGACCCGAAGGTATGGGAGGGAGCTGGGCTGAGGGAACAGGTGGGGCAGGAAACAAGATGAAAGGCCTTTGTTCCCCGACAGGTGTAGAGAATGGCTTTGCTCCCAAGGACACTGGGAATCCCAGCTACGGTTTCTTGGATTCTGTGTGTCTTCTGCAAATTCTTGTCCCCGTCCCTGATGCCTACTTCAATGCAGAGTACTCTTGATGGCACTTGTCCCATAGTGTATGGTCTCGACCTAAAGTGTAGACAAATTCTCATCTTAACCCATTAAGAAAACAACAGCCTGCCCTATAGGAGCATGAGGGCACGGGCTTGGATCGGAGGAGAGCTGGCATCGACTTTCAAGTACCCTTTTCCCTTTGCCGAGCCTCTTCAGCGCTCTCTCCTTGTGTCTGATTAGGCGTCTTGGTCTTGAACAGAACATGATGCTGCTAATAAAAGCCCCACAGATGCTGTTGAGAGTCAGTGGAGAGCTTCCAAATCCTTTTGTGCTGTGTCCTGGTCATGCTGCCCACTTCTCTGAGCACTTAAAAAAGTGGTTTCTGCATATTTGCAACTACGCATATTTTCTAATTAGAGAATTCAGGATGTATCAATGCACATCTCCCCCTCTCTGTAACGGGTTGCTGCTTTGCTTTCTTCTATAAGAATCTTTGACGTCTTTTCTATTTTTTTTTTAAATTCTACTTAATTCTCTAAAAGCTCATAGCTGTGTGCCTGAATCTTGCAGAACATTTTTGAATTAGTCCATTTGTCTTTGTATTCCAACAAATTGTATGTATTTTGCGGCTACTTTATTAAATAAATGTACATTTTAGACGATAATGTCTTCCAGATGCTGTCCCTTTTGTCACAGAGCACCTAACGTCTCCCCCACGTCAATGTTTGTTTTGTTTCCTAACATGCACCAAGGACAGCCTTTATTTGGTTTTCATTTTGGGGGTTTATCTTGTCTTGATTCCTTTATTGATAGTATTTATGTAGCCGTATATTTTAAGCATATTCATTACAAAAGTGTATGACTAGGTTTTGATTTTTAAAAGGCCAATTTGAGGAGCCGAAGGGATTGTTCAGAGGTGGGAGTGCTTTCCTCTGAGAACAAGTGGACCCGAATACAAATTCCCAGCTCCCACATAGAAACCGGGCATGGCCGCATGTGTGTCTGAAACCACAGAATGAGGAGATGCGAATTCTGGGAGCTTGCTGGCCATCCTCACTGGAATAGTGAGCTCCAGATTTACTGAGAGAGCTTTGCTCGAAAAAAACCTATATGGTGTAGAGCAATAGAAGACTCCCAATGGCTTGCGCATGTGTGCACAGGGGTGTGCACACTGCCGTAATACAGGCACGTGTGCCTGTAATTCCTACTATACATACCCGGAGAGCAAACCTGAGCTTGTTTTTAACCTGGAGAGCATGTACTTTCCCTCTCTTGGTTATGTCTTGTCTGTCTTTGCTTCAGATTTCCCATTCTCCACCTCGTGGGTTAATTTAGCTCAGTTTCTTCTTCCGTCCACCTCAGTGTCAAGGGAAGCTGTGCACCCCATTCCTGCTCTTGTACTGGTTATTGCCAACATGTGTGTACTATTTCATATTAGTATTAAGCATTAGTCATACACACTTTTTGATTAATGGTGGCCACTGACTAATACTGTGGGGGTAGCCCTCAATTATCCCCCTGTTGTGTTAGGATATTTATGTTCAATTTTCCCCCTTTTTCATGTGTATGTGTTTTGTTTTACATGTTTGCATGTGCATGGGCACATATGTATGAATGAAAATGCACGTGTGTGAGGTCACATGGGGACCCAGGGTTGTGGTCAGGGGACATCCTCCATTGCTCTTCCATCTTACCCACGGAGGCAGCCCCTCTCAGTCAAGCCCAGATTTGGCTTTGTCTTTTCTTGCCAGCTGGCTTGTCCTGGCAATTCCCTGGTCTCTCTTTCTGAGGCTCGGATTACAGGTGGACAACACCCCCTCAGTCTTTACGCACATGTTGGGCATCTATACTGTGGTCCTCATGCCTGGCACACACTTTAACTACTAAGTCATCTTCCCAGCTTCTCGGTCCAATATTTTAGATGGACTTGCTTTTGTCCCTGTAGGCAACTACAATCACCACCGCACAGAACCAGCCTTCTCCATAAACATTCATGTACTTAGCACTGTCTTTTCTAAACTTTCTTGTATCTCATTATTTCCGCCCTTCTTTTTAAGTTTATTTTTTCCAGCAGTTTTATGATTGAAGTGCTTTTAAAAATATTTATTTTTATTTTGTGTGTGGTTTTCCTGTAAGTATGTATGCATGTGTAGTCATCTTTGTGGGGTCAGAAGAGGACTTCAGAGCTCCCAGAACTGGGTTACAGATAGTTGTGAGTCACCGTGTGGGAGCTAGGAACTGAACCAGGTCCTCTGAAAGAGCAAAAAGCTCTCTTAACTGTGGAGCCATCTGTCCAGGCCCTAATGCTTCTTTTTAAAAATGACAGGGTCCAGGGCTGAAGGGATGGCTCAGCTGCTAAAGACTAGGCCCACAATCAAAAATAAAATGACAAGGTCCAAGGGATGATTCATCAGGCAAAGGAACTTGCTGTACAATCCCGACAACCTGAGTCTGAACCTCAGGACCCACATACACAAAGGTGGAAGAAGCAAGCAGACTCTACAAGTTACCCTCTTATAAAGTTGTTTTCTGATCTCTGGGTACATGATCCCTCCCATGTCTTGAATAAAAAGCCCGTCCATGCTGTATTTATGTGATGACATAGTATATGGACACTAGCAGAATTTCTTCCAATGTTCATTATTTTCTTGTTGAAACAATACTTCAGTTGTATTGTTCTCAGTGTACTAGTTCTTCAGTGTTTGTGTGTGTGTATATATATATGCTTAATTGTATTTGTGTATATGTGTGTATATATGTTTAATTGTATTTGTGTATGTGTGTGTATATATGTTTAATTGTGTTTGTGCATGTGTGTGTATATATATGTGTAATTGTGTTTGTGCATGTGTGTATATATATGTGTAATTGTGTTTGTGCATGTGTATGTATATATGTGTAATTGTGTTTGTGCATGTGTGTGTATATATATGTTTACTTGTGTTTGTGCATGTGTGTGTATATATGCTTAATTGTATTTGTGTATGTGTGTGTATATATGTTTAATTGTGTTTTTTCATGTGTGTATATATGTTTAATTGTGTTTTTTCATGTGTGTATATATGTTTAATTGTATTTGTGCATGTGTGTGTGTATATATGTTTAATTGTGTGTGTAGATACTTTTAAAATGTCTTTTATTTCTCATCGTTTCTTTTCATATCTTGCTCTCCTCTCTTTAGTAGCAGTCTAACTTGCTTGCAGGCTCACTATGCTGGCATGGTGCATAGTGTCCTTTCCTACTGTAGCTTAGAATGATCACCTTCAGAATGGCAGAGATAGCTCAGCAACTCACTGCTCTTACAGAGAACTGAAGTTTGGTTGCCAGGATCCAAATGGTGGATTATAGACCCCTCTAACTCTAGTTCGGAAGATCTGATGGCATCTTCTAACCCGTGGGCACCAGCCATGCCTGTGCTGTTTAGACATTGTTCTGCCTAGTTTTATGTCAACTGGACACAAGCTAGAATCCTTTGAGAAGATGCTTTCTTGAGATCTGCTTGTAGGAAAGTCCATAGTGTATTTTACTGGTTGATGAGAGGGTTGGGAGGTCCCATCCCTTGTGGGTGGTACAGCCTGTGGGCAGATGGTTTCAGACAGTATATGAATGCAGACTAAGTAAGCCGTGAAGGAGAATTCAATACAAACTACTCTTCTACTGCATCTGCTTTAACTCCTGCCATGAATTCCTGTCCTGGTCCTCCTCCAGGATGGTGGTAGATTTATAAGCTGTGGAGTGGAATAAACCCTTTGTCCCCAAAATGGTCATGGGCTTTTGTCACAGCACTGGGAACCTGACTGAGACAGACATGCCTGCAGGCAAAACCATCCTACACATAAAAATAAGTTAGATTATGTATGAGTTGTGAGTAAATCTCTAGGAGAGTTGTTTGTGAAATTAGCTTGTGACTTGAGTCTGGAGTGCCAAATCTCCTCCTCTATGGCGGAGTCTTGAGTTTGCCTCTGTAAGCTGCTTAAAGGTTTTGTGCTTTGGACAACATTTTTGAGTTATCGGGAAGTTTGGGGATTGTTCTGGATATTTTTATAGCAACCTGACATAGGCTAGAGTCATCTGAGAGTAGGGAACCTCGATTGAGAAAATGTCTCCTTAAGATCCAGCTGTAGACAAGCATATAGGACATTTTCCTAGTTAGTGACTGATGAAGGAGGGCCCATCCCATTGTGGGTGGTACCATCCCTGGCTGAGGTCCTGGATTCTTTAAGAAAGCAGGCTGAGCAAGGCATGTGAAGCAATCCAGTAAGCAGCACCCCTTCATGGCTTCTGCATCAGTTCCTGCCTCCAGGATCCTGCTCTGTTTGAGTTCCTGTTCTGGCTTCCTTCTATGATGAACAGTGAGATGGAAGTGTGAGCCAAATACCCCCCCCCCCCCCAGTTGCTTTTCGGTCATGGTGTTTTGTCACAGCTATAGGAACCCTACCTAAGATAGGGGCCACATGATTTCATTAATTTACACCAAAAATTGGAGCAAGGGCAAGGTCATTGATGCAAATTCCAAAAGTGATCTATTTCTAGACACATCTTAGTCAATACTAAGATGGAATTTTTAAAGCAGTACCATGTGTGGC